>NW_027365263.1:0-126974 GCF_046119375.1 Phyllobates terribilis | reverse complement strand
ATATTACTGTTTGTGCATTTACAATATTCATTGATTTTTGCCATTGAAAAACATGTTTTTCATATACCAGAAATGTTTGAAGCTACTGACTGAATGAAAGGAGCTGGCATCTCACTCTCTTTGAATCTTCTTTATCATGCTAGGATTAGCAGGAAAAAGCAAAAATTTCAGAATTGCACCTTGCAATGTGGAGATATTACTGTTTGTGCATTTACAATATTCATTGATTTTTGCCATTGAAAAACATGTTTTTCATATACCAGAAATGTTTGAAGCTACTGACTGAATGAAAGGAGCTGGCATCTCACTCTCTTTGAATCTTCTTTATCATGCTAGGATTAGCAGGAAAAAGCTAAAAATTTCAGAATTGCACCTTGCAATGTGGAGATATTACTGTTTGTGCATTTACAATATTCATTGATTTTTGCCATTGAAAAACATGTTTTTCATATACCAGAAATGTTTGAAGCTACTGACTGAATGAAAGGAGCTGGCATCTCACTCTCTTTGAATCTTCTTTATCATGCTAGGATTAGCAGGAAAAAGCAAAAAATTTCAGAATTGCACCGTGCAATGTGGAGATATTACTGTTTGTGCATTTAAATATTCATTGATTTTTGCCATTGAAAAACGTCCAGAAATGTTTGAAGCTACTGACTGAATGAAAGGAGCTGGCATCTCACTCTCTTTGAATCTTCTTTATCATGCTAGGATTAGCAGGAAAAAGCAAAAAATTTCAGAATTGCACCGTGCAATGTGGAGATATTACTGTTTGTGCATTTACAATATTCATTGATTTTTGCCATTGAAAAACATGTTTTTCATATACCAGAAATGTTTGAAGCTACTGACTGAATGAAAGGAGCTGGCATCTCACTCTCTTTGAATCTTCTTTATCATGCTAGGATTAGCAGGAAAAAGCTAAAAATTTCAGAATTGCACCGTGCAATGTGGAGATATTACTGTTTGTGCATTTACAATATTCATTGATTTTTGCCATTGAAAAACGTCCAGAAATGTTTGAAGCTACTGACTGAATGAAAGGAGCTGGCATCTCACTCTCTTTGAATCTTCTTTATCATGCTAGGATTAACAGGAAAAAGCTAAAAATTTCAGAATTGCACCTTGCAATGTGGAGATATTACTGTTTGTGCATTTACAATATTCATTGATTTTTGCCATTGAAAAACATGTTTTTCATATACCAGAAATGTTTGAAGCTACTGACTGAATGAAAGGAGCTGGCATCTCACTCTCTTTGAATCTTCTTTATCATGCTAGGATTAACAGGAAAAAGCTAAAAATTTCAGAATTGCACCGTGCAATGTGGAGATATTACTGTTTGTGCATTTACAATATTCATTGATTTTTGCCATTGAAAAACATGTTTTTCATATACCAGAAATGTTTGAAGCTACTGACTGAATGAAAGGAGCTGGCATCTCACTCTCTTTGAATCTTCTTTATCATGCTAGGATTAGCAGGAAAAAGCTAAAAATTTCAGAATTGCACCTTGCAATGTGGAGATATTACTGTTTGTGCATTTACAATATTCATTGATTTTTGCCATTGAAAAACATGTTTTTCATATACCAGAAATGTTTGAAGCTACTGACTGAATGAAAGGAGCTGGCATCTCACTCTCTTTGAATCTTCTTTATCATGCTAGGATTAGCAGGAAAAAGCAAAAAATTTCAGAATTGCACCGTGCAATGTGGAGATATTACTGTTTGTGCATTTACAATATTCATTGATTTTTGCCATTGAAAAACATGTTTTTCATATACCAGAAATGTTTGAAGCTACTGACTGAATGAAAGGAGCTGGCATCTCACTCTCTTTGAATCTTCTTTATCATGCTAGGATTAGCAGGAAAAAGCAAAAAATTTCAGAATTGCACCTTGCAATGTGGAGATATTACTGTTTGTGCATTTACAATATTCATTGATTTTTGCCATTGAAAAACATGTTTGTTCATATCCAGAAATGTTTGAAGCTACTGACTGAATGAAAGGAGCTGGCATCTCACTCTCCTTGAATCTTCTTTATCATGCTAGGATTAACAGGAAAAAGCAAAAAATTTCAGAATTGCACCGTGCAATGTGGAGATATTACTGTTTGTGCATTTACAATATTCATTGATTTTTGCCATTGAAAAACATGTTTTTCATATACCAGAAATGTTTGAAGCTACTGACTGAATGAAAGGAGCTGGCATCTCACTCTCTTTGAATCTTCTTTATCATGCTAGGATTAGCAGGAAAAAGCAAAAAATTTCAGAATTGCACCTTGCAATGTGGAGATATTACTGTTTGTGCATTTACAATATTCATTGATTTTTGCCATTGAAAAACATGTTTTTCATATACCAGAAATGTTTGAAGCTACTGACTGAATGAAAGGAGCTGGCATCTCACTCTCTTTGAATCTTCTTTATCATGCTAGGATTAGCAGGAAAAAGCTAAAAATTTCAGAATTGCACCTTGCAATGTGGAGATATTACTGTTTGTGCATTTACAATATTCATTGATTTTTGCCATTGAAAAACATGTTTTTCATATACCAGAAATGTTTGAAGCTACTGACTGAATGAAAGGAGCTGGCATCTCACTCTCTTTGAATCTTCTTTATCATGCTAGGATTAGCAGGAAAAAGCAAAAAATTTCAGAATTGCACCGTGCAATGTGGAGATATTACTGTTTGTGCATTTAAATATTCATTGATTTTTGCCATTGAAAAACGTCCAGAAATGTTTGAAGCTACTGACTGAATGAAAGGAGCTGGCATCTCACTCTCTTTGAATCTTCTTTATCATGCTAGGATTAGCAGGAAAAAGCAAAAAATTTCAGAATTGCACCGTGCAATGTGGAGATATTACTGTTTGTGCATTTACAATATTCATTGATTTTTGCCATTGAAAAACATGTTTTTCATATACCAGAAATGTTTGAAGCTACTGACTGAATGAAAGGAGCTGGCATCTCACTCTCTTTGAATCTTCTTTATCATGCTAGGATTAGCAGGAAAAAGCTAAAAATTTCAGAATTGCACCGTGCAATGTGGAGATATTACTGTTTGTGCATTTACAATATTCATTGATTTTTGCCATTGAAAAACGTCCAGAAATGTTTGAAGCTACTGACTGAATGAAAGGAGCTGGCATCTCACTCTCTTTGAATCTTCTTTATCATGCTAGGATTAACAGGAAAAAGCTAAAAATTTCAGAATTGCACCTTGCAATGTGGAGATATTACTGTTTGTGCATTTACAATATTCATTGATTTTTGCCATTGAAAAACATGTTTTTCATATACCAGAAATGTTTGAAGCTACTGACTGAATGAAAGGAGCTGGCATCTCACTCTCTTTGAATCTTCTTTATCATGCTAGGATTAACAGGAAAAAGCTAAAAATTTCAGAATTGCACCGTGCAATGTGGAGATATTACTGTTTGTGCATTTACAATATTCATTGATTTTTGCCATTGAAAAACATGTTTTTCATATACCAGAAATGTTTGAAGCTACTGACTGAATGAAAGGAGCTGGCATCTCACTCTCTTTGAATCTTCTTTATCATGCTAGGATTAGCAGGAAAAAGCTAAAAATTTCAGAATTGCACCTTGCAATGTGGAGATATTACTGTTTGTGCATTTACAATATTCATTGATTTTTGCCATTGAAAAACATGTTTTTCATATACCAGAAATGTTTGAAGCTACTGACTGAATGAAAGGAGCTGGCATCTCACTCTCTTTGAATCTTCTTTATCATGCTAGGATTAGCAGGAAAAAGCAAAAAATTTCAGAATTGCACCGTGCAATGTGGAGATATTACTGTTTGTGCATTTACAATATTCATTGATTTTTGCCATTGAAAAACATGTTTTTCATATACCAGAAATGTTTGAAGCTACTGACTGAATGAAAGGAGCTGGCATCTCACTCTCTTTGAATCTTCTTTATCATGCTAGGATTAGCAGGAAAAAGCAAAAAATTTCAGAATTGCACCTTGCAATGTGGAGATATTACTGTTTGTGCATTTACAATATTCATTGATTTTTGCCATTGAAAAACATGTTTTTCA
Organism: Phyllobates terribilis; assembly: GCF_046119375.1. Taxonomy (NCBI): domain Eukaryota; kingdom Metazoa; phylum Chordata; class Amphibia; order Anura; family Dendrobatidae; genus Phyllobates; species Phyllobates terribilis. The sequence goes on along the minus strand of NW_027365263.1, from coordinate 122,889 downwards.
TATACCAGAAATGTTTGAAGCTACTGACTGAATGAAAGGAGCTGGCATCTCACTCTCTTTGAATCTTCTTTATCATGCTAGGATTAGCAGGAAAAAGCAAAAAATTTCAGAATTGCACCGTGCAATGTGGAGATATTACTGTTTGTGCATTTACAATATTCATTGATTTTTGCCATTGAAAAACATGTTTTTCTATACCAGAAATGTTTGAAGCTACTGACTGAATGAAAGGAGCTGGCATCTCACTCTCTTTGAATCTTCTTTATCATGCTAGGATTAGCAGGAAAAAGCAAAAAATTTCAGAATTGCACCGTGCAATGTGGAGATATTACTGTTTGTGCATTTACAATATTCATTGATTTTTGCCATTGAAAAACATGTTTTTCATATACCAGAAATGTTTGAAGCTACTGACTGAATGAAAGGAGCTGGCATCTCACTCTCTTTGAATCTTCTTTATCATGCTAGGATTAGCAGGAAAAAGCTAAAAATTTCAGAATTGCACCGTGCAATGTGGAGATATTACTGTTTGTGCATTTACAATATTCATTGATTTTTGCCATTGAAAAACATGTTTTTCATATACCAGAAATGTTTGAAGCTACTGACTGAATGAAAGGAGCTGGCATCTCACTCTCTTTGAATCTTCTTTATCATGCTAGGATTAACAGGAAAAAGCAAAAAATTTCAGAATTGCACCGTGCAATGTGGAGATATTACTGTTTGTGCATTTACAATATTCATTGATTTTTGCCATTGAAATACGTCCAGAAATGTTTGAAGCTACTGACTGAATGAAAGGAGCTGGCATCTCACTCTCTTTGAATCTTCTTTATCATGCTAGGATTAGCAGGAAAAAGCTAAAAATTTCAGAATTGCACCTTGCAATGTGGAGATATTACTGTTTGTGCATTTACAATATTCATTGATTTTTGCCATTGAAAAACATGTTTTTCATATACCAGAAATGTTTGAAGCTACTGACTGAATGAAAGGAGCTGGCATCTCACTCTCTTTGAATCTTCTTTATCATGCTAGGATTAGCAGGAAAAAGCAAAAAATTTCAGAATTGCACCGTGCAATGTGGAGATATTACTGTTTGTGCATTTACAATATTCATTGATTTTTGCCATTGAAAAACGTTTTTCCTTTAACCAGAAATGTTTGAAGCTACTGACTGAATGAAAGGAGCTGGCATCTCACTCTCTTTGAATCTTCTTTATCATGCTAGGATTAGCAGGAAAAAGCAAAAAATTTCAGAATTGCACCGTGCAATGTGGAGATATTACTGTTTGTGCATTTACAATATTCATTGATTTTTGCCATTGAAAAACATGTTTTTCATATACCAGAAATGTTTGAAGCTACTGACTGAATGAAAGGAGCTGGCATCTCACTCTCTTTGAATCTTCTTTATCATGCTAGGATTAGCAGGAAAAAGCAAAAAATTTCAGAATTGCACCGTGCAATGTGGAGATATTACTGTTTGTGCATTTACAATATTCATTGATTTTTGCCATTGAAAAACATGTTTTTCATATACCAGAAATGTTTGAAGCTACTGACTGAATGAAAGGAGCTGGCATCTCACTCTCTTTGAATCTTCTTTATCATGCTAGGATTAGCAGGAAAAAGCTAAAAATTTCAGAATTGCACCGTGCAATGTGGAGATATTACTGTTTGTGCATTTACAATATTCATTGATTTTTGCCATTGAAAAACGTCCAGAAATGTTTGAAGCTACTGACTGAATGAAAGGAGCTGGCATCTCACTCTCTTTGAATCTTCTTTATCATGCTAGGATTAGCAGGAAAAAGCAAAAAATTTCAGAATTGCACCGTGCAATGTGGAGATATTACTGTTTGTGCATTTACAATATTCATTGATTTTTGCCATTGAAAAACATGTTTTTCATATACCAGAAATGTTTGAAGCTACTGACTGAATGAAAGGAGCTGGCATCTCACTCTCTTTGAATCTTCTTTATCATGCTAGGATTAACAGGAAAAAGCTAAAAATTTCAGAATTGCACCGTGCAATGTGGAGATATTACTGTTTGTGCATTTACAATATTCATTGATTTTTGCCATTGAAAAACATGTTTTTCATATACCAGAAATGTTTGAAGCTACTGACTGAATGAAAGGAGCTGGCATCTCACTCTCTTTGAATCTTCTTTATCATGCTAGGATTAGCAGGAAAAAGCTAAAAATTTCAGAATTGCACCTTGCAATGTGGAGATATTACTGTTTGTGCATTTACAATATTCATTGATTTTTGCCATTGAAAAACATGTTTTTCATATACCAGAAATGTTTGAAGCTACTGACTGAATGAAAGGAGCTGGCATCTCACTCTCTTTGAATCTTCTTTATCATGCTAGGATTAGCAGGAAAAAGCAAAAAATTTCAGAATTGCACCTTGCAATGTGGAGATATTACTGTTTGTGCATTTACAATATTCATTGATTTTTGCCATTGAAAAACATGTTTTTCATATACCAGAAATGTTTGAAGCTACTGACTGAATGAAAGGAGCTGGCATCTCACTCTCTTTGAATCTTCTTTATCATGCTAGGATTAGCAGGAAAAAGCTAAAAATTTCAGAATTGCACCGTGCAATGTGGAGATATTACTGTTTGTGCATTTACAATATTCATTGATTTTTGCCATTGAAAAACGTCCAGAAATGTTTGAAGCTACTGACTGAATGAAAGGAGCTGGCATCTCACTCTCTTTGAATCTTCTTTATCATGCTAGGATTAGCAGGAAAAAGCAAAAAATTTCAGAATTGCACCGTGCAATGTGGAGATATTACTGTTTGTGCATTTACAATATTCATTGATTTTTGCCATTGAAAAACATGTTTTTCATATACCAGAAATGTTTGAAGCTACTGACTGAATGAAAGGAGCTGGCATCTCACTCTCTTTGAATCTTCTTTATCATGCTAGGATTAACAGGAAAAAGCTAAAAATTTCAGAATTGCACCGTGCAATGTGGAGATATTACTGTTTGTGCATTTACAATATTCATTGATTTTTGCCATTGAAAAACATGTTTTTCATATACCAGAAATGTTTGAAGCTACTGACTGAATGAAAGGAGCTGGCATCTCACTCTCTTTGAATCTTCTTTATCATGCTAGGATTAGCAGGAAAAAGCAAAAAATTTCAGAATTGCACCGTGCAATGTGGAGATATTACTGTTTGTGCATTTACAATATTCATTGATTTTTGCCATTGAAAAACATGTTTTTCATATACCAGAAATGTTTGAAGCTACTGACTGAATGAAAGGAGCTGGCATCTCACTCTCTTTGAATCTTCTTTATCATGCTAGGATTAGCAGGAAAAAGCAAAAAATTTCAGAATTGCACCTTGCAATGTGGAGATATTACTGTTTGTGCATTTACAATATTCATTGATTTTTGCCATTGAAAAACATGTTTTTCATATACCAGAAATGTTTGAAGCTACTGACTGAATGAAAGGAGCTGGCATCTCACTCTCTTTGAATCTTCTTTATCATGCTAGGATTAGCAGGAAAAAGCTAAAAATTTCAGAATTGCACCTTGCAATGTGGAGATATTACTGTTTGTGCATTTACAATATTCATTGATTTTTGCCATTGAAAAACATGTTTTTCATATACCAGAAATGTTTGAAGCTACTGACTGAATGAAAGGAGCTGGCATCTCACTCTCTTTGAATCTTCTTTATCATGCTAGGATTAACAGGAAAAAGCAAAAAATTTCAGAATTGCACCGTGCAATGTGGAGATATTACTGTTTGTGCATTTACAATATTCATTGATTTTTGCCATTGAAAAACGTCCAGAAATGTTTGAAGCTACTGACTGAATGAAAGGAGCTGGCATCTCACTCTCTTTGAATCTTCTTTATCATGCTAGGATTAGCAGGAAAAAGCAAAAAATTTCAGAATTGCACCATGCAATGTGGAGATATTACTGTTTGTGCATTTACAATATTCATTGATTTTTGCCATTGAAAAACATGTTTTTCATATACCAGAAATGTTTGAAGCTACTGACTGAATGAAAGGAGCTGGCATCTCACTCTCTTTGAATCTTCTTTATCATGCTAGGATTAACAGGAAAAAGCAAAAAATTTCAGAATTGCACCTTGCAATGTGGAGATATTACTGTTTGTGCATTTACAATATTCATTGATTTTTGCCATTGAAAAACATGTTTTTCATATACCAGAAATGTTTGAAGCTACTGACTGAATGAAAGGAGCTGGCATCTCACTCTCTTTGAATCTTCTTTATCATGCTAGGATTAGCAGGAAAAAGCAAAAAATTTCAGAATTGCACCTTGCAATGTGGAGATATTACTGTTTGTGCATTTACAATATTCATTGATTTTTGCCATTGAAAAACATGTTTTTCATATACCAGAAATGTTTGAAGCTACTGACTGAATGAAAGGAGCTGGCATCTCACTCTCTTTGAATCTTCTTTATCATGCTAGGATTAACAGGAAAAAGCTAAAAATTTCAGAATTGCACCGTGCAATGTGGAGATATTACTGTTTGTGCATTTACAATATTCATTGATTTTTGCCATTGAAAAACGTCCAGAAATGTTTGAAGCTACTGACTGAATGAAAGGAGCTGGCATCTCACTCTCTTTGAATCTTCTTTATCATGCTAGGATTAGCAGGAAAAAGCTAAAAATTTCAGAATTGCACCTTGCAATGTGGAGATATTACTGTTTGTGCATTTACAATATTCATTGATTTTTGCCATTGAAAAACATGTTTTTCATATACCAGAAATGTTTGAAGCTACTGACTGAATGAAAGGAGCTGGCATCTCACTCTCTTTGAATCTTCTTTATCATGCTAGGATTAACAGGAAAAAGGAAAAAATTTCAGAATTGCACCGTGCAATGTGGAGATATTACTGTTTGTGCATTTACAATATTCATTGATTTTTGCCATTGAAAAACATGTTTTTCATATACCAGAAATGTTTGAAGCTACTGACTGAATGAAAGGAGCTGGCATCTCACTCTCTTTGAATCTTCTTTATCATGCTAGGATTAGCAGGAAAAAGCAAAAAATTTCAGAATTGCACCGTGCAATGTGGAGATATTACTGTTTGTGCATTTACAATATTCATTGATTTTTGCCATTGAAAAACATGTTTTTCATATACCAGAAATGTTTGAAGCTACTGACTGAATGAAAGGAGCTGGCATCTCACTCTCTTTGAATCTTCTTTATCATGCTAGGATTAACAGGAAAAAGCTAAAAATTTCAGAATTGCACCGTGCAATGTGGAGATATTACTGTTTGTGCATTTACAATATTCATTGATTTTTGCCATTGAAAAACGTCCAGAAATGTTTGAAGCTACTGACTGAATGAAAGGAGCTGGCATCTCACTCTCTTTGAATCTTCTTTATCATGCTAGGATTAGCAGGAAAAAGCAAAAAATTTCAGAATTGCACCGTGCAATGTGGAGATATTACTGTTTGTGCATTTACAATATTCATTGATTTTTGCCATTGAAAAACATGTTTTTCATATACCAGAAATGTTTGAAGCTACTGACTGAATGAAAGGAGCTGGCATCTCACACTCTTTGAATCTTCTTTATCATGCTAGGATTAACAGGAAAAAGCTAAAAATTTCAGAATTGCACCGTGCAATGTGGAGATATTACTGTTTGTGCATTTACAATATTCATTGATTTTTGCCATTGAAAAACGTCCAGAAATGTTTGAAGCTACTGACTGAATGAAAGGAGCTGGCATCTCACTCTCTTTGAATCTTCTTTATCATGCTAGGATTAACAGGAAAAAGCTAAAAATTTCAGAATTGCACCGTGCAATGTGGAGATATTACTGTTTGTGCATTTACAATATTCATTGATTTTTGCCATTGAAAAACATGTTTTTCATATACCAGAAATGTTTGAAGCTACTGACTGAATGAAAGGAGCTGGCATCTCACTCTCTTTGAATCTTCTTTATCATGCTAGGATTAGCAGGAAAAAGCAAAAAATTTCAGAATTGCACCTGCAATGTGGAGATATTACTGTTTGTGCATTTACAATATTCATTGATTTTTGCCATTGAAAAACATGTTTTTCATATACCAGAAATGGTTGAAGCTACTGACTGAATGAAAGGAGCTGGCATCTCACTCTCTTTGAATCTTCTTTATCATGCTAGGATTAGCAGGAAAAAGCTAAAAATTTCAGAATTGCACCGTGCAATGTGGAGATATTACTGTTTGTGCATTTACAATATTCATTGATTTTTGCCATTGAAAAACATGTTTTTCATATACCAGAAATGTTTGAAGCTACTGACTGAATGAAAGGAGCTGGCATCTCACTCTCTTTGAATCTTCTTTATCATGCTAGGATTAACAGGAAAAAGCTAAAAATTTCAGAATTGCACCGTGCAATGTGGAGATATTACTGTTTGTGCATTTACAATATTCATTGATTTTTGCCATTGAAAAACGTCCAGAAATGTTTGAAGCTACTGACTGAATGAAAGGAGCTGGCATCTCACTCTCTTTGAATCTTCTTTATCATGCTAGGATTAGCAGGAAAAAGCAAAAAATTTCAGAATTGCACCTTGCAATGTGGAGATATTACTGTTTGTGCATTTACAATATTCATTGATTTTTGCCATTGAAAAACATGTTTTTCATATACCAGAAATGTTTGAAGCTACTGACTGAATGAAAGGAGCTGGCATCTCACTCTCTTTGAATCTTCTTTATCATGCTAGGATTAGCAGGAAAAAGCAAAAAATTTCAGAATTGCACCGTGCAATGTGGAGATATTACTGTTTGTGCATTTACAATATTCATTGATTTTTGCCATTGAAAAACGTCCAGAAATGTTTGAAGCTACTGACTGAATGAAAGGAGCTGGCATCTCACTCTCTTTGAATCTTCTTTATCATGCTAGGATTAGCAGGAAAAAGCAAAAAATTTCAGAATTGCACCGTGCAATGTGGAGATATTACTGTTTGTGCATTTACAATATTCATTGATTTTTGCCATTGAAAAACATGTTTTTCATATACCAGAAATGTTTGAAGCTACTGACTGAATGAAAGGAGCTGGCATCTCACTCTCTTTGAATCTTCTTTATCATGCTAGGATTAGCAGGAAAAAGCAAAAAATTTCAGAATTGCACCGTGCAATGTGGAGATATTGCTGTTTGTGCATTTACAATATTCATTGATTTTTGCCATTGAAAAACATGTTTTTCATATACCAGAAATGTTTGAAGCTACTGACTGAATGAAAGGAGCTGGCATCTCACTCTCTTTGAATCTTCTTTATCATGCTAGGATTAGCAGGAAAAAGCAAAAAATTTCAGAATTGCACCGTGCAATGTGGAGATATTACTGTTTGTGCATTTACAATATTCATTGATTTTTGCCATTGAAAAACGTCCAGAAATGTTTGAAGCTACTGACTGAATGAAAGGAGCTGGCATCTCACTCTCTTTGAATCTTCTTTATCATGCTAGGATTAACAGGAAAAAGCTAAAAATTTCAGAATTGCACCTTGCAATGTGGAGATATTACTGTTTGTGCATTTACAATATTCATTGATTTTTGCCATTGAAAAACATGTTTTTCATATACCAGAAATGTTTGAAGCTACTGACTGAATGAAAGGAGCTGGCATCTCACTCTCTTTGAATCTTCTTTATCATGCTAGGATTAACAGGAAAAAGCTAAAAATTTCAGAATTGCACCGTGCAATGTGGAGATATTACTGTTTGTGCATTTACAATATTCATTGATTTTTGCCATTGAAAAACATGTTTTTCATATACCAGAAATGTTTGAAGCTACTGACTGAATGAAAGGAGCTGGCATCTCACTCTCTTTGAATCTTCTTTATCATGCTAGGATTAGCAGGAAAAAGCTAAAAATTTCAGAATTGCACCTTGCAATGTGGAGATATTACTGTTTGTGCATTTACAATATTCATTGATTTTTGCCATTGAAAAACATGTTTTTCATATACCAGAAATGTTTGAAGCTACTGACTGAATGAAAGGAGCTGGCATCTCACTCTCTTTGAATCTTCTTTATCATGCTAGGATTAGCAGGAAAAAGCAAAAAATTTCAGAATTGCACCGTGCAATGTGGAGATATTACTGTTTGTGCATTTACAATATTCATTGATTTTTGCCAATGAAAAACATGTTTTTCATATACCAGAAATGTTTGAAGCTACTGACTGAATGAAAGGAGCTGGCATCTCACTCTCTTTGAATCTTCTTTATCATGCTAGGATTAGCAGGAAAAAGCAAAAAATTTCAGAATTGCACCTTGCAATGTGGAGATATTACTGTTTGTGCATTTACAATATTCATTGATTTTTGCCATTGAAAAACGTCCAGAAATGTTTGAAGCTACTGACTGAATGAAAGGAGCTGGCATCTCACTCTCTTTGAATCTTCTTTATCATGCTAGGATTAACAGGAAAAAGCAAAAAATTTCAGAATTGCACCGTGCAATGTGGAGATATTACTGTTTGTGCATTTACAATATTCATTGATTTTTGCCATTGAAAAACATGTTTTTCATATACCAGAAATGTTTGAAGCTACTGACTGAATGAAAGGAGCTGGCATCTCACTCTCTTTGAATCTTCTTTATCATGCTAGGATTAGCAGGAAAAAGCAAAAAATTTCAGAATTGCACGTTGCAATGTGGAGATATTACTGTTTGTGCATTTACAATATTCATTGATTTTTGCCATTGAAAAACATGTTTTTCATATACCAGAAATGTTTGAAGCTACTGACTGAATGAAAGGAGCTGGCATCTCACTCTCTTTGAATCTTCTTTATCATGCTAGGATTAACAGGAAAAAGCTAAAAATTTCAGAATTGCACCTTGCAATGTGGAGATATTACTGTTTGTGCATTTACAATATTCATTGATTTTTGCCATTGAAAAACATGTTTTTCATATACCAGAAATGTTTGAAGCTACTGACTGAATGAAAGGAGCTGGCATCTCACTCTCTTTGAATCTTCTTTATCATGCTAGGATTAGCAGGAAAAAGCTAAAAATTTCAGAATTGCACCTTGCAATGTGGAGATATTACTGTTTGTGCATTTACAATATTCATTGATTTTTGCCATTGAAAAACATGTTTTTCATATACCAGAAATGTTTGAAGCTACTGACTGAATGAAAGGAGCTGGCATCTCACTCTCTTTGAATCTTCTTTATCATGCTAGGATTAGCAGGAAAAAGCAAAAAATTTCAGAATTGCACCGTGCAATGTGGAGATATTACTGTTTGTGCATTTACAATATTCATTGATTTTTGCCATTGAAAAACGTCCAGAAATGTTTGAAGCTACTGACTGAATGAAAGGAGCTGGCATCTCACTCTCTTTGAATCTTCTTTATCATGCTAGGATTAGCAGGAAAAAGCAAAAAATTTCAGAATTGCACCGTGCAATGTGGAGATATTACTGTTTGTGCATTTACAATATTCATTGATTTTTGCCATTGAAAAACATGTTTTTCATATACCAGAAATGTTTGAAGCTACTGACTGAATGAAAGGAGCTGGCATCTCACTCTCTTTGAATCTTCTTTATCATGCTAGGATTAGCAGGAAAAAGCTAAAAATTTCAGAATTGCACCGTGCAATGTGGAGATATTACTGTTTGTGCATTTACAATATTCATTGATTTTTGCCATTGAAAAACATGTTTTTCATATACCAGAAATGTTTGAAGCTACTGACTGAATGAAAGGAGCTGGCATCTCACTCTCTTTGAATCTTCTTTATCATGCTAGGATTAACAGGAAAAAGCTAAAAATTTCAGAATTGCACCGTGCAATGTGGAGATATTACTGTTTGTGCATTTACAATATTCATTGATTTTTGCCATTGAAAAACGTCCAGAAATGTTTGAAGCTACTGACTGAATGAATGGAGCTGGCATCTCACTCTCTTTGAATCTTCTTTATCATGCTAGGATTAGCAGGAAAAAGCAAAAAATTTCAGAATTGCACCGTGCAATGTGGAGATATTACTGTTTGTGCATTTACAATATTCATTGATTTTTGCCATTGAAAAACATGTTTTTCATATACCAGAAATGTTTGAAGCTACTGACTGAATGAAAGGAGCTGGCATCTCACTCTCTTTGAATCTTCTTTATCATGCTAGGATTAACAGGAAAAAGCTAAAAATTTCAGAATTGCACCGTGCAATGTGGAGATATTACTGTTTGTGCATTTACAATATTCATTGATTTTTGCCATTGAAAAACGTCCAGAAATGTTTGAAGCTACTGACTGAATGAAAGGAGCTGGCATCTCACTCTCTTTGAATCTTCTTTATCATGCTAGGATTAGCAGGAAAAAGCTAAAAATTTCAGAATTGCACCGTGCAATGTGGAGATATTACTGTTTGTGCATTTACAATATTCATTGATTTTTGCCATTGAAAAACATGTTTTTCATATACCAGAAATGTTTGAAGCTACTGACTGAATGAAAGGAGCTGGCATCTCACTCTCTTTGAATCTTCTTTATCATGCTAGGATTAACAGGAAAAAGCTAAAAATTTCAGAATTGCACCGTGCAATGTGGAGATATTACTGTTTGTGCATTTACAATATTCATTGATTTTTGCCATTGAAAAACATGTTTTTCATATACCAGAAATGTTTGAAGCTACTGACTGAATGAAAGGAGCTGGCATCTCACTCTCTTTGAATCTTCTTTATCATGCTAGGATTAGCAGGAAAAAGCAAAAAATTTCAGAATTGCACCGTGCAATGTGGAGATATTACTGTTTGTGCATTTACAATATTCATTGATTTTTGCCATTGAAAAACATGTTTTTCATATACCAGAAATGTTTGAAGCTACTGACTGAATGAAAGGAGCTGGCATCTCACTCTCTTTGAATCTTCTTTATCATGCTAGGATTAACAGGAAAAAGCTAAAAATTTCAGAATTGCACCGTGCAATGTGGAGATATTACTGTTTGTGCATTTACAATATTCATTGATTTTTGCCATTGAAAAACATGTTTTTCATATACCAGAAATGTTTGAAGCTACTGACTGAATGAAAGGAGCTGGCATCTCACTCTCTTTGAATCTTCTTTATCATGCTAGGATTAACAGGAAAAAGCTAAAAATTTCAGAATTGCACCGTGCAATGTGGAGATATTACTGTTTGTGCATTTACAATATTCATTGATTTTTGCCATTGAAAAACATGTTTTTCATATACCAGAAATGTTTGAAGCTACTGACTGAATGAAAGGAGCTGGCATCTCACTCTCTTTGAATCTTCTTTATCATGCTAGGATTAACAGGAAAAAGCTAAAAATTTCAGAATTGCACCGTGCAATGTGGAGATATTACTGTTTGTGCATTTACAATATTCATTGATTTTTGCCATTGAAAAACGTCCAGAAATGTTTGAAGCTACTGACTGAATGAAAGGAGCTGGCATCTCACTCTCTTTGAATCTTCTTTATCATGCTAGGATTAACAGGAAAAAGCAAAAAATTTCAGAATTGCACCTTGCAATGTGGAGATATTACTGTTTGTGCATTTACAATATTCATTGATTTTTGCCATTGAAAAACATGTTTTTCATATACCAGAAATGTTTGAAGCTACTGACTGAATGAAAGGAGCTGGCATCTCACTCTCTTTGAATCTTCTTTATCATGCTAGGATTAACAGGAAAAAGCTAAAAATTTCAGAATTGCACCGTGCAATGTGGAGATATTACTGTTTGTGCATTTACAATATTCATTGATTTTTGCCATTGAAAAACATGTTTTTCATATACCAGAAATGTTTGAAGCTACTGACTGAATGAAAGGAGCTGGCATCTCACTCTCTTTGAATCTTCTTTATCATGCTAGGATTAACAGGAAAAAGCTAAAAATTTCAGAATTGCACCGTGCAATGTGGAGATATTACTGTTTGTGCATTTACAATATTCATTGATTTTTGCCATTGAAAAACGTCCAGAAATGTTTGAAGCTACTGACTGAATGAAAGGAGCTGGCATCTCACTCTCTTTGAATCTTCTTTATCATGCTAGGATTAACAGGAAAAAGCAAAAAATTTCAGAATTGCACCTTGCAATGTGGAGATATTACTGTTTGTGCATTTACAATATTCATTGATTTTTGCCATTGAAAAACATGTTTTTCATATACCAGAAATGTTTGAAGCTACTGACTGAATGAAAGGAGCTGGCATCTCACTCTCTTTGAATCTTCTTTATCATGCTAGGATTAGCAGGAAAAAGCAAAAAATTTCAGAATTGCACCGTGCAATGTGGAGATATTACTGTTTGTGCATTTACAATATTCATTGATTTTTGCCATTGAAAAACATGTTTTTCATATACCAGAAATGTTTGAAGCTACTGACTGAATGAAAGGAGCTGGCATCTCACTCTCTTTGAATCTTCTTTATCATGCTAGGATTAACAGGAAAAAGCAAAAAATTTCAGAATTGCACCTTGCAATGTGGAGATATTACTGTTTGTGCATTTACAATATTCATTGATTTTTGCCATTGAAAAACATGTTTTTCATATACCAGAAATGTTTGAAGCTACTGACTGAATGAAAGGAGCTGGCATCTCACTCTCTTTTAATCTTCTTTATCATGCTAGGATTAACAGGAAAAAGCTAAAAATTTCAGAATTGCACCGTGCAATGTGGAGATATTACTGTTTGTGCATTTACATTATTCATTGATTTTTGCCATTGAAAAACATGTTTTTCATATACCAGAAATGTTTGAAGCTACTGACTGAATGAAAGGAGCTGGCATCTCACTCTCTTTGAATCTTCTTTATCATGCTAGGATTAGCAGGAAAAAGCTAAAAATTTCAGAATTGCACCGTGCAATGTGAAGATATTACTGTTTGTGCATTTACAATATTCATTGATTTTTGCCATTGAAAAACATGTTTTTCATATACCAGAAAAGTTTGAAGCTACTGACTGAATGAAAGGAGCTGGCATCTCACTCTCTTTGAATCTTCTTTATCATGCTAGGATTAGCAGGAAAAAGCAAAAAATTTCAGAATTGCACCTTGCAATGTGGAGATATTACTGTTTGTGCATTTACAATATTCATTGATTTTTGCCATTGAAAAACGTCCAGAAATGTTTGAAGCTACTGACTGAATGAAAGGAGCTGGCATCTCACTCTCTTTGAATCTTCTTTATCATGCTAGGATTAGCAGGAAAAAGCAAAAAATTTCAGAATTGCACCTTGCAATGTGGAGATATTACTGTTTGTGCATTTACAATATTCATTGATTTTTGCCATTGAAAAACATGTTTTTCATATACCAGAAATGTTTGAAGCTACTGACTGAATGAAAGGAGCTGGCATCTCACTCTCTTTGAATCTTCTTTATCATGCTAGGATTAGCAGGAAAAAGCAAAAAATTTCAGAATTGCACCGTGCAATGTGGAGATATTACTGTTTGTGCATTTACAATATTCATTGATTTTTGCCATTGAAAAACGTCCAGAAATGTTTGAAGCTACTGACTGAATGAAAGGAGCTGGCATCTCACTCTCTTTGAATCTTCTTTATCATGCTAGGATTAACAGGAAAAAGCAAAAAATTTCAGAATTGCACCGTGCAATGTGGAGATATTACTGTTTGTGCATTTACAATATTCATTGATTTTTGCCATTGAAAAACATGTTTTTCATATACCAGAAATGTTTGAAGCTACTGACTGAATGAAAGGAGCTGGCATCTCACTCTCTTTGAATCTTCTTTATCATGCTAGGATTAACAGGAAAAAGCAAAAAATTTCAGAATTGCACCTTGCAATGTGGAGATATTACTGTTTGTGCATTTACAATATTCATTGATTTTTGCCATTGAAAAACATGTTTTTCATATACCAGAAATGTTTGAAGCTACTGACTGAATGAAAGGAGCTGGCATCTCACTCTCTTTGAATCTTCTTTATCATGCTAGGATTAACAGGAAAAAGCTAAAAATTTCAGAATTGCACCGTGCAATGTGGAGATATTACTGTTTGTGCATTTACAATATTCATTGATTTTTGCCATTGAAAAACATGTTTTTCATATACCAGAAATGTTTGAAGCTACTGACTGAATGAAAGGAGCTGGCATCTCACTCTCTTTGAATCTTCTTTATCATGCTAGGATTAACAGGAAAAAGCTAAAAATTTCAGAATTGCACCGTGCAATGTGGAGATATTACTGTTTGTGCATTTACAATATTCATTGATTTTTGCCATTGAAAAACATGTTTTTCATATACCAGAAATGTTTGAAGCTACTGACTGAATGAAAGGAGCTGGCATCTCACTCTCTTTGAATCTTCTTTATCATGCTAGGATTAACAGGAAAAAGCTAAAAATTTCAGAATTGCACCGTGCAATGTGGAGATATTACTGTTTGTGCATTTACAATATTCATTGATTTTTGCCATTGAAAAACGTCCAGAAATGTTTGAAGCTACTGACTGAATGAAAGGAGCTGGCATCTCACTCTCTTTGAATCTTCTTTATCATGCTAGGATTAACAGGAAAAAGCAAAAAATTTCAGAATTGCACCTTGCAATGTGGAGATATTACTGTTTGTGCATTTACAATATTCATTGATTTTTGCCATTGAAAAACATGTTTTTCATATACCAGAAATGTTTGAAGCTACTGACTGAATGAAAGGAGCTGGCATCTCACTCTCTTTGAATCTTCTTTATCATGCTAGGATTAACAGGAAAAAGCAAAAAATTTCAGAATTGCACCGTGCAATGTGGAGATATTACTGTTTGTGCATTTACAATATTCATTGATTTTTGCCATTGAAAAACATGTTTTTCATATACCAGAAATGTTTGAAGCTACTGACTGAATGAAAGGAGCTGGCATCTCACTCTCTTTGAATCTTCTTTATCATGCTAGGATTAGCAGGAAAAAGCAAAAAATTTCAGAATTGCACCGTGCAATGTGGAGATATTACTGTTTGTGCATTTACAATATTCATTGATTTTTGCCATTGAAAACATGTTTTTCATATACCAGAAATGTTTGAAGCTACTGACTGAATGAAAGGAGCTGGCATCTCACTCTCTTTGAATCTTCTTTATCATGCTAGGATTAACAGGAAAAAGCTAAAAATTTCAGAATTGCACCGTGCAATGTGGAGATATTACTGTTTGTGCATTTACAATATTCATTGATTTTTGCCATTGAAAAACATGTTTTTCATATACCAGAAATGTTTGAAGCTACTGACTGAATGAAAGGAGCTGGCATCTCACTCTCTTTGAATCTTCTTTATCATGCTAGGATTAGCAGGAAAAAGCAAAAAATTTCAGAATTGCACCGTGCAATGTGGAGATATTACTGTTTGTGCATTTACAATATTCATTGATTTTTGCCATTGAAAAACATGTTTTTCATATACCAGAAATGTTTGAAGCTACTGACTGAATGAAAGGAGCTGGCATCTCACTCTCTTTGAATCTTCTTTATCATGCTAGGATTAACAGGAAAAAGCAAAAAATTTCAGAATTGCACCTTGCAATGTGGAGATATTACTGTTTGTGCATTTACAATATTCATTGATTTTTGCCATTGAAAAACATGTTTTTCATATACCAGAAATGTTTGAAGCTACTGACTGAATGAAAGGAGCTGGCATCTCACTCTCTTTGAATCTTCTTTATCATGCTAGGATTAACAGGAAAAAGCTAAAAATTTCAGAATTGCACCGTGCAATGTGGAGATATTACTGTTTGTGCATTTACAATATTTATTGATTTTTGCCATTGAAAAACATGTTTTTCATATACCAGAAATGTTTGAAGCTACTGACTGAATGAAAGGAGCTGGCATCTCACTCTCTTTGAATCTTCTTTATCATGCTAGGATTAGCAGGAAAAAGCTAAAAATTTCAGAATTGCACCGTGCAATGTGGAGATATTACTGTTTGTGCATTTACAATATTCATTGATTTTTGCCATTGAAAAACATGTTTTTCATATACCAGAAATGTTTGAAGCTACTGACTGAATGAAAGGAGCTGGCATCTCACTCTCTTTGAATCTTCTTTATCATGCTAGGATTAACAGGAAAAAGCTAAAAATTTCAGAATTGCACCGTGCAATGTGGAGATATTACTGTTTGTGCATTTACAATATTCATTGATTTTTGCCATTGAAAAACATGTTTTTCATATACCAGAAATGTTTGAAGCTACTGACTGAATGAAAGGAGCTGGCATCTCACTCTCTTTGAATCTTCTTTATCATGCTAGGATTAGCAGGAAAAAGCAAAAAATTTCAGAATTGCACCTTGCAATGTGGAGATATTACTGTTTGTGCATTTACAATATTCATTGATTTTTGCCATTGAAAAACGTCCAGAAATGTTTGAAGCTACTGACTGAATGAAAGGAGCTGGCATCTCACTCTCTTTGAATCTTCTTTATCATGCTAGGATTAGCAGGAAAAAGCAAAAAATTTCAGAATTGCACCGTGCAATGTGGAGATATTACTGTTTGTGCATTTACAATATTCATTGATTTTTGCCATTGAAAAACATGTTTTTCATATACCAGAAATGTTTGAAGCTACTGACTGAATGAAAGGAGCTGGCATCTCACTCTCTTTGAATCTTCTTTATCATGCTAGGATTAGCAGGAAAAAGCAAAAAATTTCAGAATTGCACCTTGCAATGTGGAGATATTACTGTTTGTGCATTTACAATATTCATTGATTTTTGCCATTGAAAAACGTCCAGAAATGTTTGAAGCTACTGACTGAATGAAAGGAGCTGGCATCTCACTCTCTTTGAATCTTCTTTATCATGCTAGGATTAACAGGAAAAAGCTAAAAATTTCAGAATTGCACCGTGCAATGTGGAGATATTACTGTTTGTGCATTTACAATATTCATTGATTTTTGCCATTGAAAAACATGTTTTTCATATACCAGAAATGTTTGAAGCTACTGACTGAATGAAAGGAGCTGGCATCTCACTCTCTTTGAATCTTCTTTATCATGCTAGGATTAACAGGAAAAAGCTAAAAATTTCAGAATTGCACCTTGCAATGTGGAGATATTACTGTTTGTGCATTTACAATATTCATTGATTTTTGCCATTGAAAAACGTCCAGAAATGTTTGAAGCTACTGACTGAATGAAAGGAGCTGGCATCTCACTCTCTTTGAATCTTCTTTATCATGCTAGGATTAGCAGGAAAAAGCAAAAAATTTCAGAATTGCACCGTGCAATGTGGAGATATTACTGTTTGTGCATTTACAATATTCATTGATTTGTGCCATTGAAAAACATGTTTTTCATATACCAGAAATGTTTGAAGCTACTGACTGAATGAAAGGAGCTGGCATCTCACTCTCTTTGAATCTTCTTTATCATGCTAGGATTAACAGGAAAAAGCAAAAAATTTCAGAATTGCACCTTGCAATGTGGAGATATTACTGTTTGTGCATTTACAATATTCATTGATTTTTGCCATTGAAAAACATGTTTTTCATATACCAGAAATGTTTGAAGCTACTGACTGAATGAAAGGAGCTGGCATCTCACTCTCTTTGAATCTTCTTTATCATGCTAGGATTAACAGGAAAAAGCTAAAAATTTCAGAATTGCACCGTGCAATGTGGAGATATTACTGTTTGTGCATTTACAATATTCATTGATTTTTGCCATTGAAAAACATGTTTTTCATATACCAGAAATGTTTGAAGCTACTGACTGAATGAAAGGAGCTGGCATCTCACTCTCTTTGAATCTTCTTTATCATGCTAGGATTAGCAGGAAAAAGCTAAAAATTTCAGAATTGCACCGTGCAATGTGGAGATATTACTGTTTGTGCATTTACAATATTCATTGATTTTTGCCATTGAAAAACATGTTTTTCATATACCAGAAATGTTTGAAGCTACTGACTGAATGAAAGGAGCTGGCATCTCACTCTCTTTGAATCTTCTTTATCATGCTAGGATTAGCAGGAAAAAGCAAAAAATTTCAGAATTGCACCTTGCAATGTGGAGATATTACTGTTTGTGCATTTACAATATTCATTGATTTTTGCCATTGAAAAACATGTTTTTCATATACCAGAAATGTTTGAAGCTACTGACTGAATGAAAGGAGCTGGCATCTCACTCTCTTTGAATCTTCTTTATCATGCTAGGATTAGCAGGAAAAAGCTAAAAATTTCAGAATTGCACCGTGCAATGTGGAGATATTACTGTTTGTGCATTTACAATATTCATTGATTTTTGCCATTGAAAAACGTCCAGAAATGTTTGAAGCTACTGACTGAATGAAAGGAGCTGGCATCTCACTCTCTTTGAATCTTCTTTATCATGCTAGGATTAACAGGAAAAAGCTAAAAATTTCAGAATTGCACCTTGCAATGTGGAGATATTACTGTTTGTGCATTTACAATATTCATTGATTTTTGCCATTGAAAAACATGTTTTTCATATACCAGAAATGTTTGAAGCTACTGACTGAATGAAAGGAGCTGGCATCTCACTCTCTTTGAATCTTCTTTATCATGCTAGGATTAACAGGAAAAAGCTAAAAATTTCAGAATTGCACCGTGCAATGTGGAGATATTACTGTTTGTGCATTTACAATATTCATTGATTTTTGCCATTGAAAAACATGTTTTTCATATACCAGAAATGTTTGAAGCTACTGACTGAATGAAAGGAGCTGGCATCTCACTCTCTTTGAATCTTCTTTATCATGCTAGGATTAGCAGGAAAAAGCAAAAAATTTCAGAATTGCACCGTGCAATGTGGAGATATTACTGTTTGTGCATTTACAATATTCATTGATTTTTGCCATTGAAAAACGTCCATAAATGTTTGAAGCTACTGACTGAATGAAAGGAGCTGGCATCTCACTCTCTTTGAATCTTCTTTATCATGCTAGGATTAGCAGGAAAAAGCAAAAAATTTCAGAATTGCACCGTGCAATGTGGAGATATTACTGTTTGTGCATTTACAATATTCATTGATTTTTGCCATTGAAAAACATGTTTTTCATATACCAGAAATGTTTGAAGCTACTGACTGAATGAAAGGAGCTGGCATCTCACTCTCTTTGAATCTTCTTTATCATGCTAGGATTAACAGGAAAAAGCTAAAAATTTCAGAATTGCACCGTGCAATGTGGAGATATTACTGTTTGTGCATTTACAATATTCATTGATTTTTGCCATTGAAAAACATGTTTTTCATATACCAGAAATGTTTGAAGCTACTGACTGAATGAAAGGAGCTGGCATCTCACTCTCTTTGAATCTTCTTTATCATGCTAGGATTAGCAGGAAAAAGCTAAAAATTTCAGAATTGCACCGTGCAATGTGGAGATATTACTGTTTGTGCATTTACAATATTCATTGATTTTTGCCATTGAAAAACATGTTTTTCATATACCAGAAATGTTTGAAGCTACTGACTGAATGAAAGGAGCTGGCATCTCACTCTCTTTGAATCTTCTTTATCATGCTAGGATTAGCAGGAAAAAGCAAAAAATTTCAGAATTGCACCGTGCAATGTGGAGATATTACTGTTTGTGCATTTACAATATTCATTGATTTTTGCCATTGAAAAACATGTTTTTCATATACCAGAAATGTTTGAAGCTACTGACTGAATGAAAGGAGCTGGCATCTCACTCTCTTTGAATCTTCTTTATCATGCTAGGATTAGCAGGAAAAAGCAAAAAATTTCAGAATTGCACCGTGCAATGTGGAGATATTACTGTTTGTGCATTTACAATATTCATTGATTTTTGCCATTGAAAAACATGTTTTTCATATACCAGAAATGTTTGAAGCTACTGACTGAATGAAAGGAGCTGGCATCTCACTCTCTTTGAATCTTCTTTATCATGCTAGGATTAACAGGAAAAAGCTAAAAATTTCAGAATTGCACCGTGCAATGTGGAGATATTACTGTTTGTGCATTTACAATATTCATTGATTTTTGCCATTGAAAAACATGTTTTTCATATACCAGAAATGTTTGAAGCTACTGACTGAATGAAAGGAGCTGGCATCTCACTCTCTTTGAATCTTCTTTATCATGCTAGGATTAACAGGAAAAAGCTAAAAATTTCAGAATTGCACCTTGCAATGTGGAGATATTACTGTTTGTGCATTTACAATATTCATTGATTTTTGCCATTGAAAAACATGTTTTTCATATACCAGAAATGTTTGAAGCTACTGACTGAATGAAAGGAGCTGGCATCTCACTCTCTTTGAATCTTCTTTATCATGCTAGGATTAACAGGAAAAAGCAAAAAATTTCAGAATTGCACCGTGCAATGTGGAGATATTACTGTTTGTGCATTTACAATATTCATTGATTTTTGCCATTGAAAAACATGTTTTTCATATACCAGAAATGTTTGAAGCTACTGACTGAATGAAAGGAGCTGGCATCTCACTCTCTTTGAATCTTCTTTATCATGCTAGGATTAGCAGGAAAAAGCTAAAAATTTCAGAATTGCACCGTGCAATGTGGAGATATTACTGTTTGTGCATTTACAATATTCATTGATTTTTGCCATTGAAAAACATGTTTTTCATATACCAGAAATGTTTGAAGCTACTGACTGAATGAAAGGAGCTGGCATCTCACTCTCTTTGAATCTTCTTTATCATGCTAGGATTAGCAGGAAAAAGCAAAAAATTTCAGAATTGCACCTTGCAATGTGGAGATATTACTGTTTGTGCATTTACAATATTCATTGATTTTTGCCATTGAAAAACATGTTTTTCATATACCAGAAATGTTTGAAGCTACTGACTGAATGAAAGGAGCTGGCATCTCACTCTCTTTGAATCTTCTTTATCATGCTAGGATTAGCAGGAAAAAGCTAAAAATTTCAGAATTGCACCGTGCAATGTGGAGATTAGTGTTGAGCATTCCGATACTGAAATATCGGGTATCGGCCGATATTCGCGGTATCGGAATTCCGATACTTAATTCCGATACTTTTGCAATATCGTATACCGGAATCGGAAGTTCCCATAATGCAATGAGCCATTTTCATTTTATTCAGCCAATGAGGATCCTAAGAAGTGTGGGCACATCCTGTTAGGCATGTAGGCATCTTAACTAATGGCATGGCTGTGATTGGCTGCTGAAATGATGTCATGATGCACTATAAAAGCCGCCGCCATTTTGAGCTCACTCTGCTGTGAATTCAGTTAGGGATAGGACGCTGTTGTTCTGAGGGACAGTTTTAGCTACCTATTTGCTCTATACTGCTTTACCCAAGCTACTTTCTAAATCACTGTGCCTTGCAGTGCTAGTGCACAGTTCCCTGTGCTGTTCACCGCTATCTGCAAGGTCTGTGTGTGTGAGTGCAGCTCACCCTGTAGTGTGTGCTTCAGCCAAGTCTGGTTGTAGTGCACTCAGTGTGTGTCACTGCCTCATACATTGTCCTTTTTTGCCAATTCATAATTTTTCCTGATATCTTCTATTAGTGTGGTGGTTCCATCTGTATTCAGCTAAATTGGTTCCAAACACACTATATAGGAGTAGATAGAGAAATTTTTTTCCGTCTTGCAGCACTAGTGCACAGTGCTCTGCATCTGTACTGTTCACCGCTGTCTGCAAGGTCTGGTGTGTGAGTGCAGCTCACCCTGTAGTGTGTGCTTCAACCCCGTCTGGTTGTAGTGCACTCAGTGTGTGTCACTGCCTCATACATTGTCCTTTATTGGCAATTCATAATTTTTCCTGATATCTCCTATTAGTGTGGTGGTTCCATCTGTATTCAGCTAAATTGGTTCCAAACACACTATATAGGAGTAGATAGAGAATTTTTTTTCCGTCTTGCAGCACTAGTGCACAGTGCTCTGCATCTGTACTGTTCACCGCTGTCTGCAAGGTCTGGTGTGTGAGTGCAGCTCACCCTGTAGTGTGTGCTTCAACCCCGTCTGGTTGTAGTGCACTCAGTGTGTGTCACTGCCTCATACATTGTCCTTTATTGCCAATTCATAATTTTTCCTGATATCTCCTATTAGTGTGGTGGTTCCATCCATATTCAGCTAAATTGATTCCAAACACACTATATAGGAGTAGATAGAGGAGCCTTTCTGCAGCATTGGGCCCTGCAGCCCCAGCCAGATTAGTATTAGCCTATTTTTTGCAGCCTCATCTATTGCATTGTAGGTTACCTTCCTACATTGTAATAGCTACAAAAAGTTTGTGATACTATCGTTATTACATCTTTAGGCACATCCAGTGTCTTTTTGTGACAAAAAAAACCTAAATAAAGTTCACCAAACACTCCACTTTACAGTTGTGTAGGCCACATTAGCTCATATTAAAGTCTAGTCCACACTTTATAAAATTAGTGTTTCTTATACCTGTTAGCAGCTGTTCAGGAATAAGCACACTAAGCCCTTAGTACTTTTCTGCCTATCTTTATCAGTCTACCAAGATGAAGAAGGCAGGGAGTAAGGCATGTGGTCGTGGTCGTGGGCGTGGGCGTGGGCGTGGAGTTTCTGCAGGGAGAGGACGTGAGGATTCTGTGCCTGCAGGGAGAGGACGTGGGGATTCTGTGCCTGCTGCGGGCACCAGTGACTCAGCATCCCCCAGTTTTACCAGGGAACAGTCCTTTATGCGCAGCTTTGTAGGAGCTAGCCGTACCCCACTGCTGCGCGAGGACCAAATTGAAGCCGTTGTCGGATGGATGGCAGCTAACGCATCGACTTCAATTAGTTCCAGATCCTCTCAGGTCCTGAGCACTGAAGAGCACCCATCTGTCTCTTCACCACCTGCCAAATTGCCCAGGCAGTCAGAGAGCCCTGGACAGGAGCCAACTCTACTTCTGTTCTCTGAATCTCTTGGCTTGGAAAGAGGGGGCCAGCCAAGCAGAATTCGAGAATTTGAAGAAGAGGTAGTATGCAGTGATGCGCAACCGTTTTGTCTCTCTGAATCTGAAGAGGCGGGTGGGCCAGTGCCTATGGTCAGCAGCACACCTCAGTACGCATCTGATGATGAGACTCAGGTGCCACTTTCTGGTGCGTACTGTGCTGTCGAGACTACCCAGGAGAAGCAGTTGTTTGAAGAGGGTGGTGTAGATGATGAGGTCCTTGACCCATCATGGCGTGAGGGACAGGAAGGTGGTGGGAGCAGCTCTGAGGAAGAGATTCCCCGAACGGCCCAAAAAGGAGGGAGAGGGAGGGGGCAGACTTGGTTGCCTGTAGCCTCCACTTCGGCACCCATTAGGAGCATGGCTCTTCCAAAATCCAAAGCGGGCGCTCCCAAGACTTGCAGTGCCTGGTCCTTTTTTGACACAGTTGCAGATGACATTTGCTTTGTCAAATGCAAGCTGTGTAATCAGAAGGTGAAAAGAGGGAAAAGTGTCAGCAACCTCAATACCACAAATATGTGGAAACATGTGCGGACCAAGCACGTGGTGGAGTTACACAAACACACTGAAGACCTAGGCCAACCTACAGCGCCACCTACCACCTCTTCAGCTCGTGTTGTAGCCTCTTCCTCCAGCTCACACACAGCTGGTTCGGCTTCCTCACAGGATCGCCATGGAAGAATCTCTGGCACTGTTGTACAGAGACACAGTGTAATTCCACCCACAGCACCACTTTCCCAGTCATCCTCACACTCCCAGGCCAGTCTACAGCCATCGTTAGCACAGGCATGGGAGAAAAGGCGCCCATACTCGGCAAACCACCCCCGAGCACAGGCTCTGAATGCTGGCATTGCTAAACTACTGGCCCTTGAAATGCTATCATTCAGGCTGGTGGAGACTGACACATTCCGTAACTTTATGGCATTGGCAGTCCCACAATACAACGTGCCCAGCCGCTTTTATTTCAGCAGGCAAGCCGTCCCTGCCCTGCAACATCATGTGGAGGGAAAAATTAAACATGCGCTACAAAACGCCGTCAGTAGCAAGGTCCACCTGACCACTGATGCGTGGACCAGTAAGCATGGACAGGGACGATACCTTTCCCTCACTGCCCATTGGGTAAATGTTGTGGAGCCGGGTACAGATCTTGAGAGTGGCGCTGTACGTGTTCTGCCAACTCCAAGGATTGCAGGAATCCAGTCTGTACACATTGACTCCTCCTCATACTCCAGTTCCTCTGAATCAGCGCTGCAGGAGCCGTCACGGTCTACCTCCACATCGACCCGTGAACGGTTACCTGTTATGATGACCGATATGAGCACAGCCGTGGCCAAACGTCAACAGGCCGTATTAAAATTAATTTCTTTGGGGAATCGAAGCCACACAGCGCAGGAGCTCTGGAATGCCATCAAGCAGCAGAGTGACGTGTGGTTTGTGCCAGCGAATCTCCAGCCAGGCATGGTAGTGTGTGACAATGGCCGAAATCTGGTGGCAGCTCTGGGCCTAGGCAACCTCACTCACATCCCATGTCTGGCACATGTGCTCAACTTGGTCGTGCAGAGTTTTTTGAGGGACTATCCGGATCTTGATGCACTGCTTCACAAGGTCCGCATAGAGTGCGCTCACTTGCGGCGTTCCAGCAATGCAAGATCACGCATTGCAGCTCTGCAGCGCCGATTATGTCTTCCGGAACATCGCATCATATGTGACCTACCCACCAGGTGGAATTCAACGTTACATATGTTGGAGAGGTTGTGTGAGCAGCAGGCAGCAGTAATGGAGTACCAGCTGCAGCAGGCGCAAACAAGTCGCAGTGCGCGCCGTTCACACTTCACCACCACTGAGTGGGCCTCTATGAAGGACATTTGCCACGTTTTGCGTGCCTTCGATTATTCCACGCGGATGGCGAGTGCAGATGATGCACTAGTCAGCATGACTATCCCCCTTATCTGCCTGCTTGAAAAAACACTGCAAGCACTAAGGGACGAGGTTTTGGAAGAGGTGGAGGATGAGGAGTCACAAATGCCATCTGCTTCTCTACAGTCTGCGCAACGTGGTTCCTCACAAAGGCCTAGGCAGGGGACACTTTGTGAGGAGGATGAG
Organism: Phyllobates terribilis; assembly: GCF_046119375.1. Taxonomy (NCBI): domain Eukaryota; kingdom Metazoa; phylum Chordata; class Amphibia; order Anura; family Dendrobatidae; genus Phyllobates; species Phyllobates terribilis. The sequence goes on along the minus strand of NW_027365263.1, from coordinate 97,828 downwards.
GAGGAGTCAATGGATGAGGAAGACATCTGTCCAGAGGAGGGAGGTACACAATGCTCTAGTAGTCAGTATCTAGAGCGAGGGTGGGGTGATGCAGAGCAGGCAGAGATCACGCCTCAAGCAGGGGACAGCGTTTCTTGGCCAGTTGGCAGTCTGCAGCACATGGTTGATTTCATGCTGCAGTGCCTCAGAAACGACCGCCGCATCGCCCACATTCTCAACACGGCTGATTATTGGGTGTCCACCCTCCTAGATCCTCGCTACCGGGACAACTTACAAAGCCTCATAACACCATTGAACCGGGAGCGTAAAATGCGGGAGTACCAAGACGCACTGGTGCATTCCATCATGTTCTCCATTCCAACCGAGAGCAGTGCTGCTAGTGCTTTACAAAGCAGCTCAGTGCGTCGAGGCAGTGGAGGAAGCTCTGCACAAAGAGGGAGCAGAAGCAGCGCCTCAGCACAAGGCAAGACCAGTATGGCCGAAATGTGGCAAAGTTTTGTGTCCCCGCCGCCACAAATGTCTACACCATCACAGACAGCTCCAGTCAGCAGGAGGCAACGTTTCCGTCAGATGGTGACAGACTACATGTCTTGCCCTCTTAGTGTACTCCCAGACGGCTCTTCTCCCTTCAAGTTTTGGGTCTGTAAGCTGGATACATGGCCAGAGCTTAGTCAGTATGCACTGGAGGTGCTAGCTTGCCCTGCTGCTAGTGTATTATCGGAACGCGTCTTTAGTGCCGCAGGTGGTGTACTAACAGACCGTCGCATGCGACTATCCTCCGATAACGTTGACCGGCTTACTTTTCTCAAAATGAACAAGGCCTGGATCTCTCATGAATTTGCCAGTCCTCTTCCAGAATAAATAATTGGTTGGCAACAGTATCCAGGTCTCCTGTTCTGTTCATGTTTCTACCACCTGAACTGTAATCCCTGAGCTCCAACACCGCCAGTTTCGCTCGGAAGTGCCGTCTGCACAGTCAACACTTGCTACCATGTTATTGGGGTTCAGTAACGTCAGCTGTTCCCCTGCTGTGCGGACGGCAATTTCTCCTGCTCTGTCCACATTCTCACTACTACAGATTTTAAAGTTGCTCCAATACACCTCTGGCTCCTCTGTTTTCATTCTTATCCCTGGGCTCCAACACCGCCAGTTGGCGCTCGGAAGTGCCGTCTGCACAGTCAACACTTGCTGCCGTGTTATTGGGGTTCAGTAACGTCAGCTGTTCCCCTGCTGTGCGGACGGCAATTTCTCCTGCTCTGTCCACATTCTCACTACTACAGATTTTAAAGTTGCTCCAATTACACCTCTGGCTCCTCTGTTTTCATTCTTATCCCTGGGCTCCAACACCGCCAGTTGGCGCTCGGAAGTGCCGTCTGCACAGTCAACACTTGCTGCCGTGTTATTGGGGTTCAGTAACGTCAGCTGTTCCCCTGCTGTGCGGACGGCAATTTCTCCTGCTCTGTCCACATTCTCACTACTACAGATTTTAAAGTTGCTCCAATTACACCTCTGGCTCCTCTGTTTTCATTCTTATCCCTGGGCTCCAACACCGCCAGTTGGCGCTCGGAAGTGCCGTCTGCACAGTCAACACTTGCTGCCGTGTTATTGGGGTTCAGTAACGTCAGCTGTTCCCCTGCTGTGCGGACGGCAATTTCTCCTGCTCTGTCCACATTCTCACTACTACAGATTTTAAAGTTGCTCCAATTACACCTCTGGCTCCTCTGTTTTCATTCTTATCCCTGGGCTCCAACACCGCCAGTTGGCGCTCGGAAGTGCCGTCTGCACAGTCAACACTTGCTGCCGTGTTATTGGGGTTCAGTAACGTCAGCTGTTCTCCTGCTGTGCGGACGGCAATTTCTCCTGCTTTGGCCACATCCACTGTACTACACATTTTAAATTTGCTCCAATTACACCTCTGGCTCCTCTGTTTTCAGTATATCCCTGAGCTCCAACACCGCCAGTTGGCGCTCGGAAGTGCCGTCTGCACAGTCAACACTTGCTGCGGTGTTATTGGGGTTCGGTAACGTCAGCTGTTCCCCTGCTGTGTTCACGGCAATTTCTCCTGCTCTGTCCATATTCACTGTGCTACTTATTTAAAACTTGCTCCAATTACACCTCTGGCTCCTCCGTTTTTAGTATTTACCCTGGGCTCCAATACCGCTAGTTGCTGCTCAGAAGTGCCGTCTGCACAGTCAACGCTTGGTCCAGTGTTATTGGGATTCAGTAACGTCAGCTGATCCCCAGCTGTGTGTCCGGCAAATTCTCCTGCTTTGTCCACATCCACTGTAGTACGGATTTAAAACCTCCTCCAAATACACCTCTGGCTCCTCTGTTTTTAGTATTTACCCTGGGCTCCAGCACCGCCAGCTGGTTCTCGGCAGTTCCATTGGCTCTTGTACCTTCTGCTACCCATCCGGGTTCCAGTACCGTCAGCTGGTTCTCGGCAGTGTCTTTGGCACGGGTACTCCCTCCTGCCCAGCCTGGTTCCAGCACGCCAGCTGTTTCCGGGTAGTGTCAACGTCACTTTGCCTCCAATGCGTTGTCCTGTCGTGTTGCGGTCGGGTTAGCCGACTCTATGGTGCCTGCAGTTTAGGTGACTCCTATGTGGGCTGCGGGATCTGGCAATGAAGGCTGGTTCCATAGTGCCAATAGGACAAGCACCCTCTGTAGGACTGTGGGTTTTGGTAACTGCGGCCGGCTCGCGGCCTTGAACTTTTTTTTTACATGGGTACCTTCTGCTACCCATCCGGGTTCCAGTACCGTCAGCTGGTTCTCGGCAGTGCCTTTGGATTAGGTGCCTCCTTCTCGGTATCCAAGTTCCACCAACGTCTGCTGGTCCTTGGTAGTGCTTTCTGGCACAGGTACCTCCTGCTTAGTAACCGAGTTCCAGTAACATCAGCTGGTCCTCGGTAGTTCCATTGGCTCTTGTACCTTCTGCTATCCATCCGGGTTCCAGTACCGTCAGCTGGTCCTCGGTAGTTCCATTTGCTCTTGTATCTTCTGCTACCCATCCGGGTTCCAGTACCGTCAGCTGGTTCTCGGCAGTGTCTTTGGCACGGGTACTCCCTCCTGCCCAGCCTGGTTCCAGCACGCCAGCTGTTTCCGGGTAGTGTCAACGTCACTTTGCCTCCAATGCGTTGTCCTGTCGTGTTGCGGTCGGGTTAGCCGACTCTATGGTGCCTGCAGTTTAGGTGACTCCTATGTGGGCTGCGGGATCTGGCAATGAAGGCTGGTTCCATAGTGCCAATAGGACAAGCACCCTCTGTAGGACTGTGGGTTTTGGTAACTGCGGCCGGCTCGCGGCCTTGAACTTTTTTTTTACATGGGTACCTTCTGCTACCCATCCGGGTTCCAGTACCGTCAGCTGGTTCTCGGCAGTGCCTTTGGATTAGGTGCCTCCTTCTCGGTATCCAAGTTCCACCAACGTCTGCTGGTCCTTGGTAGTGCTTTCTGGCACAGGTACCTCCTGCTTAGTAACCGAGTTCCAGTAACATCAGCTGGTCCTCGGTAGTTCCATTGGCTCTTGTACCTTCTGCTATCCATCCGGGTTCCAGTACCATCAGCTGGTCCTCGGTAGTTCCATTTGCTCTTGTATCTTCTGCTACCCATCTGGGTTCCAGTACCGTCAGCTGGTTCTCGGCAGTGTCTTTGGCACGGGTACTCCCTCCTGCCCAGCCTGGTTCCAGCACGCCAGCTGTTTCCGGGTAGTGTCAACGTCACTTTGCCTCCAATGCGTTGTCCTGTCGTGTTGCGGTCGGGTTAGCCGACTCTATGGTGCCTGCAGTTTAGATGACTCCTATGTGGGCTGCGGGATCTGGCAATGAAGGCTGGTTCCATAGTGCCAATAGGACAAGCACCCTCTGTAGGACTGTGGGTTTTGGTAACTGCGGCCGGCTCGCGGCCTTGAACTTTTTTTTTACATGGGTACCTTCTGCTACCCATCCGGGTTCCAGTACCGTCAGCTGGTTCTCGGCAGTGCCTTTGGATTAGGTGCCTCCTTCTCGGTATCCAAGTTCCACCAACGTCTGCTGGTCCTTGGTAGTGCTTTCTGGCACAGGTACCTCCTGCTTAGTAACCGAGTTCCAGTAACATCAGCTGGTCCTCGGTAGTTCCATTGGCTCTTGTACCTTCTGCTATCCATCCGGGTTCCAGTACCGTCAGCTGGTCCTCGGTAGTTCCATTTGCTCTTGTATCTTCTGCTACCCATCCGGGTTCCAGTACCGTCAGCTGGTTCTCGGCAGTGTCTTTGGCACGGGTACTCCCTCCTGCCCAGCCTGGTTCCAGCACGCCAGCTGTTTCCGGGTAGTGTCAACGTCACTTTGCCTCCAATGCGTTGTCCTGTCGTGTTGCGGTCGGGTTAGCCGACTCTATGGTGCCTGCAGTTTAGGTGACTCCTATGTGGGCTGCGGGATCTGGCAATGAAGGCTGGTTCCATAGTGCCAATAGGACAAGCACCCTCTGTAGGACTGTGGGTTTTGGTAACTGCGGCCGGCTCGCGGCCTTGAACTTTTTTTTTACATGGGTACCTTCTGCTACCCATCCGGGTTCCAGTACCGTCAGCTGGTTCTCGGCAGTGCCTTTGGATTAGGTGCCTCCTTCTCGGTATCCAAGTTCCACCAACGTCTGCTGGTCCTTGGTAGTGCTTTCTGGCACAGGTACCTCCTGCTTAGTAACCGAGTTCCAGTAACATCAGCTGGTCCTCGGTAGTTCCATTGGCTCTTGTACCTTCTGCTATCCATCCGGGTTCCAGTACCGTCAGCTGGTCCTCGGTAGTTCCATTTGCTCTTGTATCTTCTGCTACCCATCCGGGTTCCAGTACCGTCAGCTGGTTCTCGGCAGTGTCTTTGGCACGGGTACTCCCTCCTGCCCAGCCTGGTTCCAGCACGCCAGCTGTTTCCGGGTAGTGTCAACGTCACTTTGCCTCCAATGCGTTGTCCTGTCGTGTTGCGGTCGGGTTAGCCGACTCTATGGTGCCTGCAGTTTAGGTGACTCCTATGTGGGCTGCGGGATCTGGCAATGAAGGCTGGTTCCATAGTGCCAATAGGACAAGCACCCTCTGTAGGACTGTGGGTTTTGGTAACTGCGGCCGGCTCGCGGCCTTGAACTTTTTTTTTACATGGGTACCTTCTGCTACCCATCCGGGTTCCAGTACCGTCAGCTGGTTCTCGGCAGTGCCTTTGGATTAGGTGCCTCCTTCTCGGTATCCAAGTTCCACCAACGTCTGCTGGTCCTTGGTAGTGCTTTCTGGCACAGGTACCTCCTGCTTAGTAACCGAGTTCCAGTAACATCAGCTGGTCCTCGGTAGTTCCATTGGCTCTTGTACCTTCTGCTATCCATCCGGGTTCCAGTACCGTCAGCTGGTCCTCGGTAGTTCCATTTGCTCTTGTATCTTCTGCTACCCATCCGGGTTCCAGTACCGTCAGCTGGTTCTCGGCAGTGTCTTTGGCACGGGTACTCCCTCCTGCCCAGCCTGGTTCCAGCACGCCAGCTGTTTCCGGGTAGTGTCAACGTCACTTTGCCTCCAATGCGTTGTCCTGTCGTGTTGCGGTCGGGTTAGCCGACTCTATGGTGCCTGCAGTTTAGGTGACTCCTATGTGGGCTGCGGGATCTGGCAATGAAGGCTGGTTCCATAGTGCCAATAGGACAAGCACCCTCTGTAGGACTGTGGGTTTTGGTAACTGCGGCCGGCTCGCGGCCTTGAACTTTTTTTTTACATGGGTACCTTCTGCTACCCATCCGGGTTCCAGTACCGTCAGCTGGTTCTCGGCAGTGCCTTTGGATTAGGTGCCTCCTTCTCGGTATCCAAGTTCCACCAACGTCTGCTGGTCCTTGGTAGTGCTTTCTGGCACAGGTACCTCCTGCTTAGTAACCGAGTTCCAGTAACATCAGCTGGTCCTCGGTAGTTCCATTGGCTCTTGTACCTTCTGCTATCCATCCGGGTTCCAGTACCGTCAGCTGGTCCTCGGTAGTTCCATTTGCTCTTGTATCTTCTGCTACCCATCCGGGTTCCAGTACCGTCAGCTGGTTCTCGGCAGTGTCTTTGGCACGGGTACTCCCTCCTGCCCAGCCTGGTTCCAGCACGCCAGCTGTTTCCGGGTAGTGTCAACGTCACTTTGCCTCCAATGCGTTGTCCTGTCGTGTTGCGGTCGGGTTAGCCGACTCTATGGTGCCTGCAGTTTAGGTGACTCCTATGTGGGCTGCGGGATCTGGCAATGAAGGCTGGTTCCATAGTGCCAATAGGACAAGCACCCTCTGTAGGACTGTGGGTTTTGGTAACTGCGGCCGGCTCGCGGCCTTGAACTTTTTTTTTACATGGGTACCTTCTGCTACCCATCCGGGTTCCAGTACCGTCAGCTGGTTCTCGGCAGTGCCTTTGGATTAGGTGCCTCCTTCTCGGTATCCAAGTTCCACCAACGTCTGCTGGTCCTTGGTAGTGCTTTCTGGCACAGGTACCTCCTGCTTAGTAACCGAGTTCCAGTAACATCAGCTGGTCCTCGGTAGTTCCATTGGCTCTTGTACCTTCTGCTATCCATCCGGGTTCCAGTACCGTCAGCTGGTCCTCGGTAGTTCCATTTGCTCTTGTATCTTCTGCTACCCATCCGGGTTCCAGTACCGTCAGCTGGTTCTCGGCAGTGTCTTTGGCACGGGTACTCCCTCCTGCCCAGCCTGGTTCCAGCACGCCAGCTGTTTCCGGGTAGTGTCAACGTCACTTTGCCTCCAATGCGTTGTCCTGTCGTGTTGCGGTCGGGTTAGCCGACTCTATGGTGCCTGCAGTTTAGGTGACTCCTATGTGGGCTGCGGGATCTGGCAATGAAGGCTGGTTCCATAGTGCCAATAGGACAAGCACCCTCTGTAGGACTGTGGGTTTTGGTAACTGCGGCCGGCTCGCGGCCTTAAACTTTTTTTTTACATGGGTACCTTCTGCTACCCATCCGGGTTCCAGTACCGTCAGCTGGTTCTCGGCAGTGCCTTTGGATTAGGTGCCTCCTTCTCGGTATCCAAGTTCCACCAACGTCTGCTGGTCCTTGGTAGTGCTTTCTGGCACAGGTACCTCCTGCTTAGTAACCGAGTTCCAGTAACATCAGCTGGTCCTCGGTAGTTCCATTGGCTCTTGTACCTTCTGCTATCCATCCGGGTTCCAGTACCGTCAGCTGGTTCTCGGTAGTTCCTCAGCTTTCTTGTACCTTCTGCTACATTTCCAAGTTCAAGCTTTTTGAAATGGTTCTTGGTAATCACTCTGGATCTCCCTGACGAGGACCCTGAAGACGAGGACCCTGAAGACCAACCCTAAGAAGACGAGGACCCCGAAGACAATGACCCTGAAGACGAGGACCCTGAAGACCACCCCGAAGAAGACGAGGACCCTGAAGACCACCCCGAAGAAGACGAGGACCCTGAAGACCACCCCGAAGAAGACGAGGACCCCGAAGACGAGGACCCAGAAGACCAACCCGAAGAAGACGAGGACCCCGAAGACGAGGACCCCCGAAGACGACGACCCTGAAGACCACCCCGAAGAAGACCAAGAAGATGACCCTGAAGAAGTTGACCAAGAAGACAAAGAAGAGAAGACAAGCACCAAGATACAGAAGAACAAGAGACAGAAAACCAAGAAGCAGAAATACAAGAAGCTGCAGAACAAAAAGCGGAAGAACATTAAGCATAAGACTAAAAATCAGAGCAAAAGATAATATCTAAATTATAAGCAGAAGATGACTAAGCAGTGTATGGGGGTGAGTCCGTTCCTCCTCGTGGTGCCCCTGGAAAAGACCTGCTGCTGCAGGCCAAACTGAACGCGGACAAATCCTGTTGTAAATCTTTTGTGACGGGCAGAACGAAAGGTGTAATGTCCAACCTTTTATAGATAACAACTACAGGAATGCCTGTCACAAATAAGAATATGATGAAGAAGAAGAATATGAAGAAGATGAAGAAGTAGAATATGAAGAATGTAAAAAAAAGAATAATACGAAGAAGGTGAAGAAGAAGAAGGTGAAGAAGAAGTGGATGAAAAAGATGCTGAGGATGATGAAGGAGAAAGTGTGGGAGAAGTAAAAAAGAAGGTGAAGAGCATGGAAGTAGTGAAACATAAATATCTGACAAAATATAAAAATACTTAACATAGTTAATATTTCCGTAACTCAGAACATAATAAAAAAATATTAATTCCTGCTATTCCATTTGACTGGGCTAAACCTCTATGCCTTTATTGTCTCCCCCACCTCCCCCAATACATTCTACATTATTCTTAGTTGTTTTCCTTCATGTAGAAATAACCTACAAGGAAAGAAAGGGTTTATTTTAATTCCGATATTTATGTCCCATTGACTTGCATTGGTTTCCGGTATCGGAATCGGCGATATCCGATACTTTTTCGGTATCGGTCCGATCCAATCCGATCCGATATTTCCCGATATCGGAAGGTATCGCTCAACACTAGTGGAGATATTACTGTTTGTGCATTTACAATATTCATTGATTTTTGCCATTGAAAAACATGTTTTTCATATACCAGAAATGTTTGAAGCTACTGACTGAATGAAAGGAGCTGGCATCTCACACTCTTTGAATCTTCTTTATCATGCTAGGATTAGCAGGAAAAAGCAAAAAATTTCAGAATTGCACCGTGCAATGTGGAGATATTACTGTTTGTGCATTTACAATATTCATTGATTTTTGCCATTGAAAAACGTCCAGAAATGTTTGAAGCTACTGACTGAATGAAAGGAGCTGGCATCTCACTCTCTTTGAATCTTCTTTATCATGCTAGGATTAACAGGAAAAAGCTAAAAATTTCAGAATTGCACCTTGCAATGTGGAGATATTACTGTTTGTGCATTTACAATATTCATTGATTTTTGCCATTGAAAAACATGTTTTTCATATACCAGAAATGTTTGAAGCTACTGACTGAATGAAAGGAGCTGGCATCTCACTCTCTTTGAATCTTCTTTATCATGCTAGGATTAACAGGAAAAAGCTAAAAATTTCAGAATTGCACCGTGCAATGTGGAGATATTACTGTTTGTGCATTTACAATATTCATTGATTTTTGCCATTGAAAAACATGTTTTTCATATACCAGAAATGTTTGAAGCTACTGACTGAATGAAAGGAGCTGGCATCTCACTCTCTTTGAATCTTCTTTATCATGCTAGGATTAGCAGGAAAAAGCAAAAAATTTCAGAATTGCACCGTGCAATGTGGAGATATTACTGTTTGTGCATTTACAATATTCATTGATTTTTGCCATTGAAAAACGTCCAGAAATGTTTGAAGCTACTGACTGAATGAAAGGAGCTGGCATCTCACTCTCTTTGAATCTTCTTTATCATGCTAGGATTAGCAGGAAAAAGCAAAAAATTTCAGAATTGCACCGTGCAATGTGGAGATATTACTGTTTGTGCATTTACAATATTCATTGATTTTTGCCATTGAAAAACATGTTTTTCATATACCAGAAATGTTTGAAGCTACTGACTGAATGAAAGGAGCTGGCATCTCACTCTCTTTGAATCTTCTTTATCATGCTAGGATTAACAGGAAAAAGCTAAAAATTTCAGAATTGCACCGTGCAATGTGGAGATATTACTGTTTGTGCATTTACAATATTCATTGATTTTTGCCATTGAAAAACATGTTTTTCATATACCAGAAATGTTTGAAGCCACTGACTGAATGAAAGGAGCTGGCATCTCACTCTCTTTGAATCTTCTTTATCATGCTAGGATTAGCAGGAAAAAGCTAAAAATTTCAGAATTGCACCGTGCAATGTGGAGATATTACTGTTTGTGCATTTACAATATTCATTGATTTTTGCCATTGAAAAACATGTTTTTCATATACCAGAAATGTTTGAAGCTACTGACTGAATGAAAGGAGCTGGCATCTCACTCTCTTTGAATCTTCTTTATCATGCTAGGATTAACAGGAAAAAGCAAAAAATTTCAGAATTGCACCGTGCAATGTGGAGATATTACTGTTTGTGCATTTACAATATTCATTGATTTTTGCCATTGAAAAACATGTTTTTCATATACCAGAAATGTTTGAAGCTACTGACTGAATGAAAGGAGCTGGCATCTCACTCTCTTTGAATCTTCTTTATCATGCTAGGATTAGCAGGAAAAAGCAAAAAATTTCAGAATTGCACCGTGCAATGTGGAGATATTACTGTTTGTGCATTTACAATATTCATTGATTTTTGCCATTGAAAAACGTCCAGAAATGTTTGAAGCTACTGACTGAATGAAAGGAGCTGGCATCTCACTCTCTTTGAATCTTCTTTATCATGCTAGGATTAACAGGAAAAAGCTAAAAATTTCAGAATTGCACCGTGCAATGTGGAGATATTACTGTTTGTGCATTTACAATATTCATTGATTTTTGCCATTGAAAAACATGTTTTTCATATACCAGAAATGTTTGAAGCTACTGACTGAATGAAAGGAGCTGGCATCTCACTCTCTTTGAATCTTCTTTATCATGCTAGGATTAGCAGGAAAAAGCAAAAAATTTCAGAATTGCACCTTGCAATGTGGAGATATTACTGTTTGTGCATTTACAATATTCATTGATTTTTGCCATTGAAAAACATGTTTTTCATATACCAGAAATGTTTGAAGCTACTGACTGAATGAAAGGAGCTGGCATCTCACTCTCTTTGAATCTTCTTTATCATGCTAGGATTAACAGGAAAAAGCTAAAAATTTCAGAATTGCACCGTGCAATGTGGAGATATTACTGTTTGTGCATTTACAATATTCATTGATTTTTGCCATTGAAAAACATGTTTTTCATATACCAGAAATGTTTGAAGCTACTGACTGAATGAAAGGAGCTGGCATCTCACTCTCTTTGAATCTTCTTTATCATGCTAGGATTAGCAGGAAAAAGCAAAAAATTTCAGAATTGCACCTTGCAATGTGGAGATATTACTGTTTGTGCATTTACAATATTCATTGATTTTTGCCATTGAAAAACGTCCAGAAATGTTTGAAGCTACTGACTGAATGAAAGGAGCTGGCATCTCACTCTCTTTGAATCTTCTTTATCATGCTAGGATTAACAGGAAAAAGCTAAAAATTTCAGAATTGCACCGTGCAATGTGGAGATATTACTGTTTGTGCATTTACAATATTCATTGATTTTTGCCATTGAAAAACATGTTTTTCATATACCAGAAATGTTTGAAGCTACTGACTGAATGAAAGGAGCTGGCATCTCACTCTCTTTGAATCTTCTTTATCATGCTAGGATTAGCAGGAAAAAGCAAAAAATTTCAGAATTGCACCTTGCAATGTGGAGATATTACTGTTTGAGCATTTACAATATTCATTGATTTTTGCCATTGAAAAACATGTTTTTCATATACCAGAAATGTTTGAAGCTACTGACTGAATGAAAGGAGCTGGCATCTCACTCTCTTTGAATCTTCTTTATCATGCTAGGATTAGCAGGAAAAAGCTAAAAATTTCAGAATTGCACCTTGCAATGTGGAGATATTACTGTTTGTGCATTTACAATATTCATTGATTTTTGCCATTGAAAAACATGTTTTTCATATACCAGAAATGTTTGAAGCTACTGACTGAATGAAAGGAGCTGGCATCTCACTCTCTTTGAATCTTCTTTATCATGCTAGGATTAACAGGAAAAAGCTAAAAATTTCAGAATTGCACCGTGCAATGTGGAGATATTACTGTTTGTGCATTTACAATATTCATTGATTTTTGCCATTGAAAAACATGTTTTTCATATACCAGAAATGTTTGAAGCTACTGACTGAATGAAAGGAGCTGGCATCTCACTCTCTTTGAATCTTCTTTATCATGCTAGGATTAGCAGGAAAAAGCTAAAAATTTCAGAATTGCACCTTGCAATGTGGAGATATTACTGTTTGTGCATTTACAATATTCATTGATTTTTGCCATTGAAAAACATGTTTTTCATATACCAGAAATGTTTGAAGCTACTGACTGAATGAAAGGAGCTGGCATCTCACTCTCTTTGAATCTTCTTTATCATGCTAGGATTAGCAGGAAAAAGCAAAAAATTTCAGAATTGCACCTTGCAATGTGGAGATATTACTGTTTGAGCATTTACAATATTCATTGATTTTTGCCATTGAAAAACATGTTTTTCATATACCAGAAATGTTTGAAGCTACTGACTGAATGAAAGGAGCTGGCATCTCACTCTCTTTGAATCTTCTTTATCATGCTAGGATTAGCAGGAAAAAGCTAAAAATTTCAGAATTGCACCTTGCAATGTGGAGATATTACTGTTTGTGCATTTACAATATTCATTGATTTTTGCCATTGAAAAACATGTTTTTCATATACCAGAAATGTTTGAAGCTACTGACTGAATGAAAGGAGCTGGCATCTCACTCTCTTTGAATCTTCTTTATCATGCTAGGATTAACAGGAAAAAGCTAAAAATTTCAGAATTGCACCGTGCAATGTGGAGATATTACTGTTTGTGCATTTACAATATTCATTGATTTTTGCCATTGAAAAACATGTTTTTCATATACCAGAAATGTTTGAAGCTACTGACTGAATGAAAGGAGCTGGCATCTCACTCTCTTTGAATCTTCTTTATCATGCTAGGATTAGAAGGAAAAAGCTAAAAATTTCAGAATTGCACCTTGCAATGTGGAGATATTACTGTTTGTGCATTTACAATATTCATTGATTTTTGCCATTGAAAAACATGTTTTTCATATACCAGAAATGTTTGAAGCTACTGACTGAATGAAAGGAGCTGGCATCTCACTCTCTTTGAATCTTCTTTATCATGCTAGGATTAGCAGGAAAAAGCAAAAAATTTCAGAATTGCACCTTGCAATGTGGAGATATTACTGTTTGTGCATTTACAATATTCATTGATTTTTGCCATTGAAAAACGTCCAGAAATGTTTGAAGCTACTGACTGAATGAAAGGAGCTGGCATCTCACTCTCTTTGAATCTTCTTTATCATGCTAGGATTAACAGGAAAAAGCTAAAAATTTCAGAATTGCACCGTGCAATGTGGAGATATTACTGTTTGTGCATTTACAATATTCATTGATTTTTGCCATTGAAAAACATGTTTTTCATATACCAGAAATGTTTGAAGCTACTGACTGAATGAAAGGAGCTGGCATCTCACTCTCTTTGAATCTTCTTTATCATGCTAGGATTAACAGGAAAAAGCAAAAAATTTCAGAATTGCACCGTGCAATGTGGAGATATTACTGTTTGTGCATTTACAATATTCATTGATTTTTGCCATTGAAAAACATGTTTTTCATATACCAGAAATGTTTGAAGCTACTGACTGAATGAAAGGAGCTGGCATCTCACTCTCTTTGAATCTTCTTTATCATGCTAGGATTAGCAGGAAAAAGCTAAAAATTTCAGAATTGCACCGTGCAATGTGGAGATATTACTGTTTGTGCATTTACAATATTCATTGATTTTTGCCATTGAAAAACATGTTTTTCATATACCAGAAATGTTTGAAGCTACTGACTGAATGAAAGGAGCTGGCATCTCACTCTCTTTGAATCTTCTTTATCATGCTAGGATTAGCAGGAAAAAGCAAAAAATTTCAGAATTGCACCGTGCAATGTGGAGATATTACTGTTTGTGCATTTACAATATTCATTGATTTTTGCCATTGAAAAACATGTTTTTCATATACCAGAAATGTTTGAAGCTACTGACTGAATGAAAGGAGCTGGCATCTCACTCTCTTTGAATCTTCTTTATCATGCTAGGATTAGCAGGAAAAAGCAAAAAATTTCAGAATTGCACCTTGCAATGTGGAGATATTACTGTTTGTGCATTTACAATATTCATTGATTTTTGCCATTGAAAAACATGTTTTTCATATACCAGAAATGTTTGAAGCTACTGACTGAATGAAAGGAGCTGGCATCTCACTCTCTTTGAATCTTCTTTATCATGCTAGGATTAACAGGAAAAAGCTAAAAATTTCAGAATTGCACCTTGCAATGTGGAGATATTACTGTTTGTGCATTTACAATATTCATTGATTTTTGCCATTGAAAAACGTCCAGAAATGTTTGAAGCTACTGACTGAATGAAAGGAGCTGGCATCTCACTCTCTTTGAATCTTCTTTATCATGCTAGGATTAGCAGGAAAAAGCAAAAAATTTCAGAATTGCACCGTGCAATGTGGAGATATTACTGTTTGTGCATTTACAATATTCATTGATTTTTGCCATTGAAAAACATGTTTTTCATATACCAGAAATGTTTGAAGCTACTGACTGAATGAAAGGAGCTGGCATCTCACTCTCTTTGAATCTTCTTTATCATGCTAGGATTAACAGGAAAAAGCTAAAAATTTCAGAATTGCACCTTGCAATGTGGAGATATTACTGTTTGTGCAGTTACAATATTCATTGATTTTTGCCATTGAAAAACATGTTTTTCATATACCAGAAATGTTTGAAGCTACTGACTGAATGAAAGGAGCTGGCATCTCACTCTCTTTGAATCTTCTTTATCATGCTAGGATTAGCAGGAAAAAGCAAAAAATTTCAGAATTGCACCGTGCAATGTGGAGATATTACTGTTTGTGCATTTACAATATTCATTGATTTTTGCCATTGAAAAACGTCCAGAAATGTTTGAAGCTACTGACTGAATGAAAGGAGCTGGCATCTCACTCTCTTTGAATCTTCTTTATCATGCTAGGATTAACAGGAAAAAGCAAAAAATTTCAGAATTGCACCTTGCAATGTGGAGATATTACTGTTTGTGCATTTACAATATTCATTGATTTTTGCCATTGAAAAACATGTTTTTCATATACCAGAAATGTTTGAAGCTACTGACTGAATGAAAGGAGCTGGCATCTCACTCTCTTTGAATCTTCTTTATCATGCTAGGATTAACAGGAAAAAGCAAAAAATTTCAGAATTGCACCTTGCAATGTGGAGATATTACTGTTTGTGCATTTACAATATTCATTGATTTTTGCCATTGAAAAACATGTTTTTCATATACCAGAAATGTTTGAAGCTACTGACTGAATGAAAGGAGCTGGCATCTCACTCTTTGAATCTTCTTTATCATGCTAGGATTAGCAGGAAAAAGCTAAAAATTTCAGAATTGCACCGTGCAATGTGGAGATATTACTGTTTGTGCATTTACAATATTCATTGATTTTTGCCATTGAAAAACATGTTTTTCATATACCAGAAATGTTTGAAGCTACTGACTGAATGAAAGGAGCTGGCATCTCACTCTCTTTGAATCTTCTTTATCATGCTAGGATTAGCAGGAAAAAGCTAAAAATTTCAGAATTGCACCGTGCAATGTGGAGATATTACTGTTTGTGCATTTACAATATTCATTGATTTTTGCCATTGAAAAACATGTTTTTCATATACCAGAAATGTTTGAAGCTACTGACTGAATGAAAGTAGCTGGCATCTCACTCTCTTTGAATCTTCTTTATCATGCTAGGATTAACAGGAAAAAGCTAAAAATTTCAGAATTGCACCGTGCAATGTGGAGATATTACTGTTTGTGCATTTACAATATTCATTGATTTTTGCCATTGAAAAACGTCCAGAAATGTTTGAAGCTACTGACTGAATGAAAGGAGCTGGCATCTCACTCTCTTTGAATCTTCTTTATCATGCTAGGATTAGCAGGAAAAAGCTAAAAATTTCAGAATTGCACCTTGCAATGTGGAGATATTACTGTTTGTGCATTTACAATATTCATTGATTTTTGCCATTGAAAAACATGTTTTTCATATACCAGAAATGTTTGAAGCTACTGACTGAATGAAAGGAGCTGGCATCTCACTCTCTTTGAATCTTCTTTATCATGCTAGGATTAGCAGGAAAAAGCAAAAAATTTCAGAATTGCACCTTGCAATGTGGAGATATTACTGTTTGAGCATTTACAATATTCATTGATTTTTGCCATTGAAAAACATGTTTTTCATATACCAGAAATGTTTGAAGCTACTGACTGAATGAAAGGAGCTGGCATCTCACTCTCTTTGAATCTTCTTTATCATGCTAGGATTAGCAGGAAAAAGCTAAAAATTTCAGAATTGCACCTTGCAATGTGGAGATATTACTGTTTGTGCATTTACAATATTCATTGATTTTTGCCATTGAAAAACATGTTTTTCATATACCAGAAATGTTTGAAGCTACTGACTGAATGAAAGGAGCTGGCATCTCACTCTCTTTGAATCTTCTTTATCATGCTAGGATTAACAGGAAAAAGCTAAAAATTTCAGAATTGCACCGTGCAATGTGGAGATATTACTGTTTGTGCATTTACAATATTCATTGATTTTTGCCATTGAAAAACATGTTTTTCATATACCAGAAATGTTTGAAGCTACTGACTGAATGAAAGGAGCTGGCATCTCACTCTCTTTGAATCTTCTTTATCATGCTAGGATTAGAAGGAAAAAGCTAAAAATTTCAGAATTGCACCTTGCAATGTGGAGATATTACTGTTTGTGCATTTACAATATTCATTGATTTTTGCCATTGAAAAACATGTTTTTCATATACCAGAAATGTTTGAAGCTACTGACTGAATGAAAGGAGCTGGCATCTCACTCTCTTTGAATCTTCTTTATCATGCTAGGATTAGCAGGAAAAAGCAAAAAATTTCAGAATTGCACCTTGCAATGTGGAGATATTACTGTTTGTGCATTTACAATATTCATTGATTTTTGCCATTGAAAAACGTCCAGAAATGTTTGAAGCTACTGACTGAATGAAAGGAGCTGGCATCTCACTCTCTTTGAATCTTCTTTATCATGCTAGGATTAACAGGAAAAAGCTAAAAATTTCAGAATTGCACCGTGCAATGTGGAGATATTACTGTTTGTGCATTTACAATATTCATTGATTTTTGCCATTGAAAAACATGTTTTTCATATACCAGAAATGTTTGAAGCTACTGACTGAATGAAAGGAGCTGGCATCTCACTCTCTTTGAATCTTCTTTATCATGCTAGGATTAACAGGAAAAAGCAAAAAATTTCAGAATTGCACCGTGCAATGTGGAGATATTACTGTTTGTGCATTTACAATATTCATTGATTTTTGCCATTGAAAAACATGTTTTTCATATACCAGAAATGTTTGAAGCTACTGACTGAATGAAAGGAGCTGGCATCTCACTCTCTTTGAATCTTCTTTATCATGCTAGGATTAGCAGGAAAAAGCTAAAAATTTCAGAATTGCACCGTGCAATGTGGAGATATTACTGTTTGTGCATTTACAATATTCATTGATTTTTGCCATTGAAAAACATGTTTTTCATATACCAGAAATGTTTGAAGCTACTGACTGAATGAAAGGAGCTGGCATCTCACTCTCTTTGAATCTTCTTTATCATGCTAGGATTAGCAGGAAAAAGCAAAAAATTTCAGAATTGCACCGTGCAATGTGGAGATATTACTGTTTGTGCATTTACAATATTCATTGATTTTTGCCATTGAAAAACATGTTTTTCATATACCAGAAATGTTTGAAGCTACTGACTGAATGAAAGGAGCTGGCATCTCACTCTCTTTGAATCTTCTTTATCATGCTAGGATTAGCAGGAAAAAGCAAAAAATTTCAGAATTGCACCTTGCAATGTGGAGATATTACTGTTTGTGCATTTACAATATTCATTGATTTTTGCCATTGAAAAACATGTTTTTCATATACCAGAAATGTTTGAAGCTACTGACTGAATGAAAGGAGCTGGCATCTCACTCTCTTTGAATCTTCTTTATCATGCTAGGATTAACAGGAAAAAGCTAAAAATTTCAGAATTGCACCTTGCAATGTGGAGATATTACTGTTTGTGCATTTACAATATTCATTGATTTTTGCCATTGAAAAACGTCCAGAAATGTTTGAAGCTACTGACTGAATGAAAGGAGCAGGCATCTCACTCTCTTTGAATCTTCTTTATCATGCTAGGATTAGCAGGAAAAAGCAAAAAATTTCAGAATTGCACCGTGCAATGTGGAGATATTACTGTTTGTGCATTTACAATATTCATTGATTTTTGCCATTGAAAAACATGTTTTTCATATACCAGAAATGTTTGAAGCTACTGACTGAATGAAAGGAGCTGGCATCTCACTCTCTTTGAATCTTCTTTATCATGCTAGGATTAACAGGAAAAAGCTAAAAATTTCAGAATTGCACCTTGCAATGTGGAGATATTACTGTTTGTGCAGTTACAATATTCATTGATTTTTGCCATTGAAAAACATGTTTTTCATATACCAGAAATGTTTGAAGCTACTGACTGAATGAAAGGAGCTGGCATCTCACTCTCTTTGAATCTTCTTTATCATGCTAGGATTAGCAGGAAAAAGCAAAAAATTTCAGAATTGCACCGTGCAATGTGGAGATATTACTGTTTGTGCATTTACAATATTCATTGATTTTTGCCATTGAAAAACGTCCAGAAATGTTTGAAGCTACTGACTGAATGAAAGGAGCTGGCATCTCACTCTCTTTGAATCTTCTTTATCATGCTAGGATTAACAGGAAAAAGCAAAAAATTTCAGAATTGCACCTTGCAATGTGGAGATATTACTGTTTGTGCATTTACAATATTCATTGATTTTTGCCATTGAAAAACATGTTTTTCATATACCAGAAATGTTTGAAGCTACTGACTGAATGAAAGGAGCTGGCATCTCACTCTCTTTGAATCTTCTTTATCATGCTAGGATTAACAGGAAAAAGCAAAAAATTTCAGAATTGCACCTTGCAATGTGGAGATATTACTGTTTGTGCATTTACAATATTCATTGATTTTTGCCATTGAAAAACATGTTTTTCATATACCAGAAATGTTTGAAGCTACTGACTGAATGAAAGGAGCTGGCATCTCACTCTTTGAATCTTCTTTATCATGCTAGGATTAGCAGGAAAAAGCTAAAAATTTCAGAATTGCACCGTGCAATGTGGAGATATTACTGTTTGTGCATTTACAATATTCATTGATTTTTGCCATTGAAAAACATGTTTTTCATATACCAGAAATGTTTGAAGCTACTGACTGAATGAAAGGAGCTGGCATCTCACTCTCTTTGAATCTTCTTTATCATGCTAGGATTAGCAGGAAAAAGCTAAAAATTTCAGAATTGCACCGTGCAATGTGGAGATATTACTGTTTGTGCATTTACAATATTCATTGATTTTTGCCATTGAAAAACATGTTTTTCATATACCAGAAATGTTTGAAGCTACTGACTGAATGAAAGTAGCTGGCATCTCACTCTCTTTGAATCTTCTTTATCATGCTAGGATTAACAGGAAAAAGCTAAAAATTTCAGAATTGCACCGTGCAATGTGGAGATATTACTGTTTGTGCATTTACAATATTCATTGATTTTTGCCATTGAAAAACGTCCAGAAATGTTTGAAGCTACTGACTGAATGAAAGGAGCTGGCATCTCACTCTCTTTGAATCTTCTTTATCATGCTAGGATTAACAGAAAAAAGCTAAAAATTTCAGAATTGCACCGTGCAATGTGGAGATATTACTGTTTGTGCATTTACAATATTCATTGATTTTTGCCATTGAAAAACATGTTTTTCATATACCAGAAATGTTTGAAGCTACTGACTGAATGAAAGGAGCTGGCATCTCACTCTCTTTGAATCTTCTTTATCATGCTAGGATTAACAGGAAAAAGCTAAAAATTTCAGAATTGCACCTTGCAATGTGGAGATATTACTGTTTGTGCATTTACAATATTCATTGATTTTTGCCATTGAAAAACATGTTTTTCATATACCAGAAATGTTTGAAGCTACTGACTGAATGAAAGGAGCTGGCATCTCACTCTCTTTGAATCTTCTTTATCATGCTAGGATTAGCAGGAAAAAGCAAAAAATTTCAGAATTGCACCGTGCAATGTGGAGATATTACTGTTTGTGCATTTACAATATTCATTGATTTTTGCCATTGAAAAACATGTTTTTCATATACCAGAAATGTTTGAAGCTACTGACTGAATGAAAGGAGCTGGCATCTCACTCTCTTTGAATCTTCTTTATCATGCTAGGATTAACAGGAAAAAGCTAAAAATTTCAGAATTGCACCGTGCAATGTGGAGATATTACTGTTTGTGCATTTACAATATTCATTGATTTTTGCCATTGAAAAACATGTTTTTCATATACCAGAAATGTTTGAAGCTACTGACTGAATGAAAGGAGCTGGCATCTCACTCTCTTTGAATCTTCTTTATCATGCTAGGATTAACAGGAAAAAGCTAAAAATTTCAGAATTGCACCTTGCAATGTGGAGATATTACTGTTTGTGCATTTACAATATTCATTGATTTTTGCCATTGAAAAACGTCCAGAAATGTTTGAAGCTACTGACTGAATGAAAGGAGCTGGCATCTCACTCTCTTTGAATCTTCTTTATCATGCTAGGATTAGCAGGAAAAAGCAAAAAATTTCAGAATTGCACCGTGCAATGTGGAGATATTACTGTTTGTGCATTTACAATATTCATTGATTTTTGCCATTGAAAAACATGTTTTTCATATACCAGAAATGTTTGAAGCTACTGACTGAATGAAAGGAGCTGGCATCTCACTCTCTTTGAATCTTCTTTATCATGCTAGGATTAACAGGAAAAAGCAAAAAATTTCAGAATTGCACCGTGCAATGTGGAGATATTACTGTTTGTGCATTTACAATATTCATTGATTTTTGCCATTGAAAAACGTCCAGAAATGTTTGAAGCTACTGACTGAATGAAAGGAGCTGGCATCTCACTCTCTTTGAATCTTCTTTATCATGCTAGGATTAGCAGGAAAAAGCAAAAAATTTCAGAATTGCACCGTGCAATGTGGAGATATTACTGTTTGTGCATTTACAATATTCATTGATTTTTGCCATTGAAAAACATGTTTTTCATATACCAGAAATGTTTGAAGCTACTGACTGAATGAAAGGAGCTGGCATCTCACTCTCTTTGAATCTTCTTTATCATGCTAGGATTAACAGGAAAAAGCTAAAAATTTCAGAATTGCACCTTGCAATGTGGAGATATTACTGTTTGTGCATTTACAATATTCATTGATTTTTGCCATTGAAAAACGTCCAGAAATGTTTGAAGCTACTGACTGAATGAAAGGAGCTGGCATCTCACTCTCTTTGAATCTTCTTTATCATGCTAGGATTAACAGGAAAAAGCTAAAAATTTCAGAATTGCACCTTGCAATGTGGAGATATTACTGTTTGTGCATTTACAATATTCATTGATTTTTGCCATTGAAAAACATGTTTTTCATATACCAGAAATGTTTGAAGCTACTGACTGAATGAAAGGAGCTGGCATCTCACTCTCTTTGAATCTTCTTTATCATGCTAGGATTAGCAGGAAAAAGCTAAAAATTTCAGAATTGCACCGTGCAATGTGGAGATATTACTGTTTGTGCATTTACAATATTCATTGATTTTTGCCATTGAAAAACGTCCAGAAATGTTTGAAGCTACTGACTGAATGAAAGGAGCTGGCATCTCACTCTCTTTGAATCTTCTTTATCATGCTAGGATTAACAGGAAAAAGCAAAAAATTTCAGAATTGCACCTTGCAATGTGGAGATATTACTGTTTGTGCATTTACAATATTCATTGATTTTTGCCATTGAAAAACATGTTTTTCATATACCAGAAATGTTTGAAGCTACTGACTGAATGAAAGGAGCTGGCATCTCACTCTCTTTGAATCTTCTTTATCATGCTAGGATTAACAGGAAAAAGCAAAAAATTTCAGAATTGCACCTTGCAATGTGGAGATATTACTGTTTGTGCATTTACAATATTCATTGATTTTTGCCATTGAAAAACATGTTTTTCATATACCAGAAATGTTTGAAGCTACTGACTGAATGAAAGGAGCTGGCATCTCACTCTTTGAATCTTCTTTATCATGCTAGGATTAGCAGGAAAAAGCTAAAAATTTCAGAATTGCACCGTGCAATGTGGAGATATTACTGTTTGTGCATTTACAATATTCATTGATTTTTGCCATTGAAAAACATGTTTTTCATATACCAGAAATGTTTGAAGCTACTGACTGAATGAAAGGAGCTGGCATCTCACTCTCTTTGAATCTTCTTTATCATGCTAGGATTAGCAGGAAAAAGCTAAAAATTTCAGAATTGCACCGTGCAATGTGGAGATATTACTGTTTGTGCATTTACAATATTCATTGATTTTTGCCATTGAAAAACATGTTTTTCATATACCAGAAATGTTTGAAGCTACTGACTGAATGAAAGTAGCTGGCATCTCACTCTCTTTGAATCTTCTTTATCATGCTAGGATTAACAGGAAAAAGCTAAAAATTTCAGAATTGCACCGTGCAATGTGGAGATATTACTGTTTGTGCATTTACAATATTCATTGATTTTTGCCATTGAAAAACGTCCAGAAATGTTTGAAGCTACTGACTGAATGAAAGGAGCTGGCATCTCACTCTCTTTGAATCTTCTTTATCATGCTAGGATTAACAGAAAAAAGCTAAAAATTTCAGAATTGCACCGTGCAATGTGGAGATATTACTGTTTGTGCATTTACAATATTCATTGATTTTTGCCATTGAAAAACATGTTTTTCATATACCAGAAATGTTTGAAGCTACTGACTGAATGAAAGGAGCTGGCATCTCACTCTCTTTGAATCTTCTTTATCATGCTAGGATTAACAGGAAAAAGCTAAAAATTTCAGAATTGCACCTTGCAATGTGGAGATATTACTGTTTGTGCATTTACAATATTCATTGATTTTTGCCATTGAAAAACATGTTTTTCATATACCAGAAATGTTTGAAGCTACTGACTGAATGAAAGGAGCTGGCATCTCACTCTCTTTGAATCTTCTTTATCATGCTAGGATTAGCAGGAAAAAGCAAAAAATTTCAGAATTGCACCGTGCAATGTGGAGATATTACTGTTTGTGCATTTACAATATTCATTGATTTTTGCCATTGAAAAACATGTTTTTCATATACCAGAAATGTTTGAAGCTACTGACTGAATGAAAGGAGCTGGCATCTCACTCTCTTTGAATCTTCTTTATCATGCTAGGATTAACAGGAAAAAGCTAAAAATTTCAGAATTGCACCGTGCAATGTGGAGATATTACTGTTTGTGCATTTACAATATTCATTGATTTTTGCCATTGAAAAACATGTTTTTCATATACCAGAAATGTTTGAAGCTACTGACTGAATGAAAGGAGCTGGCATCTCACTCTCTTTGAATCTTCTTTATCATGCTAGGATTAACAGGAAAAAGCTAAAAATTTCAGAATTGCACCTTGCAATGTGGAGATATTACTGTTTGTGCATTTACAATATTCATTGATTTTTGCCATTGAAAAACGTCCAGAAATGTTTGAAGCTACTGACTGAATGAAAGGAGCTGGCATCTCACTCTCTTTGAATCTTCTTTATCATGCTAGGATTAGCAGGAAAAAGCAAAAAATTTCAGAATTGCACCGTGCAATGTGGAGATATTACTGTTTGTGCATTTACAATATTCATTGATTTTTGCCATTGAAAAACATGTTTTTCATATACCAGAAATGTTTGAAGCTACTGACTGAATGAAAGGAGCTGGCATCTCACTCTCTTTGAATCTTCTTTATCATGCTAGGATTAACAGGAAAAAGCAAAAAATTTCAGAATTGCACCGTGCAATGTGGAGATATTACTGTTTGTGCATTTACAATATTCATTGATTTTTGCCATTGAAAAACGTCCAGAAATGTTTGAAGCTACTGACTGAATGAAAGGAGCTGGCATCTCACTCTCTTTGAATCTTCTTTATCATGCTAGGATTAGCAGGAAAAAGCAAAAAATTTCAGAATTGCACCGTGCAATGTGGAGATATTACTGTTTGTGCATTTACAATATTCATTGATTTTTGCCATTGAAAAACATGTTTTTCATATACCAGAAATGTTTGAAGCTACTGACTGAATGAAAGGAGCTGGCATCTCACTCTCTTTGAATCTTCTTTATCATGCTAGGATTAACAGGAAAAAGCTAAAAATTTCAGAATTGCACCTTGCAATGTGGAGATATTACTGTTTGTGCATTTACAATATTCATTGATTTTTGCCATTGAAAAACGTCCAGAAATGTTTGAAGCTACTGACTGAATGAAAGGAGCTGGCATCTCACTCTCTTTGAATCTTCTTTATCATGCTAGGATTAGCAGGAAAAAGCAAAAAATTTCAGAATTGCACCGTGCAATGTGGAGATATTACTGTTTGTGCATTTACAATATTCATTGATTTTTGCCATTGAAAAACATGTTTTTCATATACCAGAAATGTTTGAAGCTACTGACTGAATGAAAGGAGCTGGCATCTCACTCTCTTTGAATCTTCTTTATCATGCTAGGATTAACAGGAAAAAGCAAAAAATTTCAGAATTGCACCGTGCAATGTGGAGATATTACTGTTTGTGCATTTACAATATTCATTGATTTTTGCCATTGAAAAACATGTTTTTCATATACCAGAAATGTTTGAAGCTACTGACTGAATGAAAGGAGCTGGCATCTCACTCTCTTTGAATCTTCTTTATCATGCTAGGATTAACAGGAAAAAGCTAAAAATTTCAGAATTGCACCGTGCAATGTGGAGATATTACTGTTTGTGCATTTACAATATTCATTGATTTTTGCCATTGAAAAACATGTTTTTCATATACCAGAAATGTTTGAAGCTACTGACTGAATGAAAGGAGCTGGCATCTCACTCTCTTTGAATCTTCTTTATCATGCTAGGATTAGCAGGAAAAAGCAAAAAATTTCAGAATTGCACCTTGCAATGTGGAGAAATTACTGTTTGTGCATTTACAATATTCATTGATTTTTGCCATTGAAAAACATGTTTTTCATATACCAGAAATGTTTGAAGCTACTGACTGAATGAAAGGAGCTGGCATCTCACTCTCTTTGAATCTTCTTTATCATGCTAGGATTAGCAGGAAAAAGCAAAAAATTTCAGAATTGCACCTTGCAATGTGGAGATATTACTGTTTGTGCATTTACAATATTCATTGATTTTTGCCATTGAAAAACATGTTTTTCATATACCAGAAATGTTTGAAGCTACTGACTGAATGAAAGGAGCTGGCATCTCACTCTCTTTGAATCTTCTTTATCATGCTAGGATTAGCAGGAAAAAGCAAAAAATTTCAGAATTGCACCTTGCAATGTGGAGATATTACTGTTTGTGCATTTACAATATTCATTGATTTTTGCCATTGAAAAACATGTTTTTCATATACCAGAAATGTTTGAAGCTACTTACTGAATGAAAGGAGCTGGCATCTCACTCTCTTTGAATCTTCTTTATCATGCTAGGATTAGCAGGAAAAAGCAAAAAATTTCAGAATTGCACCGTGCAATGTGGAGATATTACTGTTTGTGCATTTACAATATTCATTGATTTTTGCCATTGAAAAACGTCCAGAAATGTTTGAAGCTACTGACTGAATGAAAGGAGCTGGCATCTCACTCTCTTTGAATCTTCTTTATCATGCTAGGATTAACAGGAAAAAGCTAAAAATTTCAGAATTGCACCTTGCAATGTGGAGATATTACTGTTTGTGCATTTACAATATTCATTGATTTTTGCCATTGAAAAACGTCCAGAAATGTTTGAAGCTACTGACTGAATGAAAGGAGCTGGCATCTCACTCTCTTTGAATCTTCTTTATCATGCTAGGATTAACAGGAAAAAGCTAAAAATTTCAGAATTGCACCGTGCAATGTGGAGATATTACTGTTTGTGCATTTACAATATTCATTGATTTTTGCCATTGAAAAACATGTTTTTCATATACCAGAAATGTTTGAAGCTACTGACTGAATGAAAGGAGCTGGCATCTCACTCTCTTTGAATCTTCTTTATCATGCTAGGATTAACAGGAAAAAGCTAAAAATTTCAGAATTGCACCTTGCAATGTGGAGATATTACTGTTTGTGCATTTACAATATTCATTGATTTTTGCCATTGAAAAACATGTTTTTCATATACCAGAAATGTTTGAAGCTACTGACTGAATGAAAGGAGCTGGCATCTCACTCTCTTTGAATCTTCTTTATCATGCTAGGATTAACAGGAAAAAGCAAAAAATTTCAGAATTGCACCTTGCAATGTGGAGATATTACTGTTTGTGCATTTACAATATTCATTGATTTTTGCCATTGAAAAACATGTTTTTCATATACCAGAAATGTTTGAAGCTACTGACTGAATGAAAGGAGCTGGCATCTCACTCTCTTTGAATCTTCTTTATCATGCTAGGATTAGCAGGAAAAAGCTAAAAATTTCAGAATTGCACCGTGCAATGTGGAGATATTACTGTTTGTGCATTTACAATATTCATTGATTTTTGCCATTGAAAAACGTCCAGAAATGTTTGAAGCTACTGACTGAATGAAAGGAGCTGGCATCTCACTCTCTTTGAATCTTCTTTATCATGCTAGGATTAGCAGGAAAAAGCAAAAAATTTCAGAATTGCACCTTGCAATGTGGAGATATTACTGTTTGTGCATTTACAATATTCATTGATTTTTGCCATTGAAAAACATGTTTTTCATATACCAGAAATGTTTGAAGCTACTGACTGAATGAAAGGAGCTGGCATCTCACTCTCTTTGAATCTTCTTTATCATGCTAGGATTAACAGGAAAAAGCAAAAAATTTCAGAATTGCACCTTGCAATGTGGAGATATTACTGTTTGTGCATTTACAATATTCATTGATTTTTGCCATTGAAAAACATGTTTTTCATATACCAGAAATGTTTGAAGCTACTGACTGAATGAAAGGAGCTGGCATCTCACTCTTTGAATCTTCTTTATCATGCTAGGATTAGCAGGAAAAAGCTAAAAATTTCAGAATTGCACCGTGCAATGTGGAGATATTCCTGTTTGTGCATTTACAATATTCATTGATTTTTGCCATTGAAAAACATGTTTTTCATATACCAGAAATGTTTGAAGCTACTGACTGAATGAAAGGAGCTGGCATCTCACTCTCTTTGAATCTTCTTTATCATGCTAGGATTAGCAGGAAAAAGCTAAAAATTTCAGAATTGCACCGTGCAATGTGGAGATATTACTGTTTGTGCATTTACAATATTCATTGATTTTTGCCATTGAAAAACATGTTTTTCATATACCAGAAATGTTTGAAGCTACTGACTGAATGAAAGTAGCTGGCATCTCACTCTCTTTGAATCTTCTTTATCATGCTAGGATTAACAGGAAAAAGCTAAAAATTTCAGAATTGCACCGTGCAATGTGGAGATATTACTGTTTGTGCATTTACAATATTCATTGATTTTTGCCATTGAAAAACGTCCAGAAATGTTTGAAGCTACTGACTGAATGAAAGGAGCTGGCATCTCACTCTCTTTGAATCTTCTTTATCATGCTAGGATTAACAGAAAAAAGCTAAAAATTTCAGAATTGCACCGTGCAATGTGGAGATATTACTGTTTGTGCATTTACAATATTCATTGATTTTTGCCATTGAAAAACATGTTTTTCATATACCAGAAATGTTTGAAGCTACTGACTGAATGAAAGGAGCTGGCATCTCACTCTCTTTGAATCTTCTTTATCATGCTAGGATTAACAGGAAAAAGCTAAAAATTTCAGAATTGCACCTTGCAATGTGGAGATATTACTGTTTGTGCATTTACAATATTCATTGATTTTTGCCATTGAAAAACATGTTTTTCATATACCAGAAATGTTTGAAGCTACTGACTGAATGAAAGGAGCTGGCATCTCACTCTCTTTGAATCTTCTTTATCATGCTAGGATTAGCAGGAAAAAGCAAAAAATTTCAGAATTGCACCGTGCAATGTGGAGATATTACTGTTTGTGCATTTACAATATTCATTGATTTTTGCCATTGAAAAACATGTTTTTCATATACCAGAAATGTTTGAAGCTACTGACTGAATGAAAGGAGCTGGCATCTCACTCTCTTTGAATCTTCTTTATCATGCTAGGATTAACAGGAAAAAGCTAAAAATTTCAGAATTGCACCGTGCAATGTGGAGATATTACTGTTTGTGCATTTACAATATTCATTGATTTTTGCCATTGAAAAACATGTTTTTCATATACCAGAAATGTTTGAAGCTACTGACTGAATGAAAGGAGCTGGCATCTCACTCTCTTTGAATCTTCTTTATCATGCTAGGATTAACAGGAAAAAGCTAAAAATTTCAGAATTGCACCTTGCAATGTGGAGATATTACTGTTTGTGCATTTACAATATTCATTGATTTTTGCCATTGAAAAACGTCCAGAAATGTTTGAAGCTACTGACTGAATGAAAGGAGCTGGCATCTCACTCTCTTTGAATCTTCTTTATCATGCTAGGATTAGCAGGAAAAAGCAAAAAATTTCAGAATTGCACCGTGCAATGTGGAGATATTACTGTTTGTGCATTTACAATATTCATTGATTTTTGCCATTGAAAAACATGTTTTTCATATACCAGAAATGTTTGAAGCTACTGACTGAATGAAAGGAGCTGGCATCTCACTCTCTTTGAATCTTCTTTATCATGCTAGGATTAACAGGAAAAAGCAAAAAATTTCAGAATTGCACCGTGCAATGTGGAGATATTACTGTTTGTGCATTTACAATATTCATTGATTTTTGCCATTGAAAAATGTCCAGAAATGTTTGAAGCTACTGACTGAATGAAAGGAGCTGGCATCTCACTCTCTTTGAATCTTCTTTATCATGCTAGGATTAGCAGGAAAAAGCAAAAAATTTCAGAATTGCACCGTGCAATGTGGAGATATTACTGTTTGTGCATTTACAATATTCATTGATTTTTGCCATTGAAAAACATGTTTTTCATATACCAGAAATGTTTGAAGCTACTGACTGAATGAAAGGAGCTGGCATCTCACTCTCTTTGAATCTTCTTTATCATGCTAGGATTAACAGGAAAAAGCTAAAAATTTCAGAATTGCACCTTGCAATGTGGAGATATTACTGTTTGTGCATTTACAATATTCATTGATTTTTGCCATTGAAAAACGTCCAGAAATGTTTGAAGCTACTGACTGAATGAAAGGAGCTGGCATCTCACTCTCTTTGAATCTTCTTTATCATGCTAGGATTAGCAGGAAAAAGCAAAAAATTTCAGAATTGCACCGTGCAATGTGGAGATATTACTGTTTGTGCATTTACAATATTCATTGATTTTTGCCATTGAAAAACATGTTTTTCATATACCAGAAATGTTTGAAGCTACTGACTGAATGAAAGGAGCTGGCATCTCACTCTCTTTGAATCTTCTTTATCATGCTAGGATTAACAGGAAAAAGCAAAAAATTTCAGAATTGCACCGTGCAATGTGGAGATATTACTGTTTGTGCATTTACAATATTCATTGATTTTTGCCATTGAAAAACATGTTTTTCATATACCAGAAATGTTTGAAGCTACTGACTGAATGAAAGGAGCTGGCATCTCACTCTCTTTGAATCTTCTTTATCATGCTAGGATTAACAGGAAAAAGCTAAAAATTTCAGAATTGCACCGTGCAATGTGGAGATATTACTGTTTGTGCATTTACAATATTCATTGATTTTTGCCATTGAAAAACATGTTTTTCATATACCAGAAATGTTTGAAGCTACTGACTGAATGAAAGGAGCTGGCATCTCACTCTCTTTGAATCTTCTTTATCATGCTAGGATTAGCAGGAAAAAGCAAAAAATTTCAGAATTGCACCTTGCAATGTGGAGAAATTACTGTTTGTGCATTTACAATATTCATTGATTTTTGCCATTGAAAAACATGTTTTTCATATACCAGAAATGTTTGAAGCTACTGACTGAATGAAAGGAGCTGGCATCTCACTCTCTTTGAATCTTCTTTATCATGCTAGGATTAGCAGGAAAAAGCAAAAAATTTCAGAATTGCACCTTGCAATGTGGAGATATTACTGTTTGTGCATTTACAATATTCATTGATTTTTGCCATTGAAAAACATGTTTTTCATATACCAGAAATGTTTGAAGCTACTGACTGAATGAAAGGAGCTGGCATCTCACTCTCTTTGAATCTTCTTTATCATGCTAGGATTAGCAGGAAAAAGCAAAAAATTTCAGAATTGCACCTTGCAATGTGGAGATATTACTGTTTGTGCATTTACAATATTCATTGATTTTTGCCATTGAAAAACATGTTTTTCATATACCAGAAATGTTTGAAGCTACTTACTGAATGAAAGGAGCTGGCATCTCACTCTCTTTGAATCTTCTTTATCATGCTAGGATTAGCAGGAAAAAGCAAAAAATTTCAGAATTGCACCGTGCAATGTGGAGATATTACTGTTTGTGCATTTACAATATTCATTGATTTTTGCCATTGAAAAACGTCCAGAAATGTTTGAAGCTACTGACTGAATGAAAGGAGCTGGCATCTCAC
This sequence comes from Phyllobates terribilis, assembly GCF_046119375.1. Classification (NCBI taxonomy): domain Eukaryota; kingdom Metazoa; phylum Chordata; class Amphibia; order Anura; family Dendrobatidae; genus Phyllobates; species Phyllobates terribilis. Next base: position 67,302 of record NW_027365263.1, on the reverse strand, counting down.
TCTCTTTGAATCTTCTTTATCATGCTAGGATTAACAGGAAAAAGCTAAAAATTTCAGAATTGCACCTTGCAATGTGGAGATATTACTGTTTGTGCATTTACAATATTCATTGATTTTTGCCATTGAAAAACGTCCAGAAATGTTTGAAGCTACTGACTGAATGAAAGGAGCTGGCATCTCACTCTCTTTGAATCTTCTTTATCATGCTAGGATTAACAGGAAAAAGCTAAAAATTTCAGAATTGCACCGTGCAATGTGGAGATATTACTGTTTGTGCATTTACAATATTCATTGATTTTTGCCATTGAAAAACATGTTTTTCATATACCAGAAATGTTTGAAGCTACTGACTGAATGAAAGGAGCTGGCATCTCACTCTCTTTGAATCTTCTTTATCATGCTAGGATTAACAGGAAAAAGCTAAAAATTTCAGAATTGCACCTTGCAATGTGGAGATATTACTGTTTGTGCATTTACAATATTCATTGATTTTTGCCATTGAAAAACATGTTTTTCATATACCAGAAATGTTTGAAGCTACTGACTGAATGAAAGGAGCTGGCATCTCACTCTCTTTGAATCTTCTTTATCATGCTAGGATTAACAGGAAAAAGCAAAAAATTTCAGAATTGCACCTTGCAATGTGGAGATATTACTGTTTGTGCATTTACAATATTCATTGATTTTTGCCATTGAAAAACATGTTTTTCATATACCAGAAATGTTTGAAGCTACTGACTGAATGAAAGGAGCTGGCATCTCACTCTCTTTGAATCTTCTTTATCATGCTAGGATTAACAGGAAAAAGCTAAAAATTTCAGAATTGCACCGTGCAATGTGGAGATATTACTGTTTGTGCATTTACAATATTCATTGATTTTTGCCATTGAAAAACATGTTTTTCATATACCAGAAATGTTTGAAGCTACTGACTGAATGAAAGGAGCTGGCATCTCACTCTCTTTGAATCTTCTTTATCATGCTAGGATTAGCAGGAAAAAGCAAAAAATTTCAGAATTGCACCTTGCAATGTGGAGATATTACTGTTTGTGCATTTACAATATTCATTGATTTTTGCCATTGAAAAACATGTTTTTCATATACCAGAAATGTTTGAAGCTACTGACTGAATGAAAGGAGCTGGCATCTCACTCTCTTTGAATCTTCTTTATCATGCTAGGATTAGCAGGAAAAAGCAAAAAATTTCAGAATTGCACCTTGCAATGTGGAGATATTACTGTTTGTGCATTTACAATATTCATTGATTTTTGCCATTGAAAAACATGTTTTTCATATACCAGAAATGTTTGAAGCTACTGACTGAATGAAAGGAGCTGGCATCTCACTCTCTTTGAATCTTCTTTATCATGCTAGGATTAGCAGGAAAAAGCAAAAAATTTCAGAATTGCACCGTGCAATGTGGAGATATTACTGTTTGTGCATTTACAATATTCATTGATTTTTGCCATTGAAAAACGTCCAGAAATGTTTGAAGCTACTGACTGAATGAAAGGAGCTGGCATCTCACTCTCTTTGAATCTTCTTTATCATGCTAGGATTAACAGGAAAAAGCTAAAAATTTCAGAATTGCACCTTGCAATGTGGAGATATTACTGTTTGTGCATTTACAATATTCATTGATTTTTGCCATTGAAAAACGTCCAGAAATGTTTGAAGCTACTGACTGAATGAAAGGAGCTGGCATCTCACTCTCTTTGAATCTTCTTTATCATGCTAGGATTAACAGGAAAAAGCTAAAAATTTCAGAATTGCACCGTGCAATGTGGAGATATTACTGTTTGTGCATTTACAATATTCATTGATTTTTGCCATTGAAAAACATGTTTTTCATATACCAGAAATGTTTGAAGCTACTGACTGAATGAAAGGAGCTGGCATCTCACTCTCTTTGAATCTTCTTTATCATGCTAGGATTAACAGGAAAAAGCTAAAAATTTCAGAATTGCACCTTGCAATGTGGAGATATTACTGTTTGTGCATTTACAATATTCATTGATTTTTGCCATTGAAAAACATGTTTTTCATATACCAGAAATGTTTGAAGCTACTGACTGAATGAAAGGAGCTGGCATCTCACTCTCTTTGAATCTTCTTTATCATGCTAGGATTAACAGGAAAAAGCAAAAAATTTCAGAATTGCACCGTGCAATGTGGAGATATTACTGTTTGTGCATTTACAATATTCATTGATTTTTGCCATTGAAAAACATGTTTTTCATATACCAGAAATGTTTGAAGCTACTGACTGAATGAAAGGAGCTGGCATCTCACTCTCTTTGAATCTTCTTTATCATGCTAGGATTAACAGGAAAAAGCTAAAAATTTCAGAATTGCACCGTGCAATGTGGAGATATTACTGTTTGTGCATTTACAATATTCATTGATTTTTGCCATTGAAAAACATGTTTTTCATATACCAGAAATGTTTGAAGCTACTGACTGAATGAAAGGAGCTGGCATCTCACTCTCTTTGAATCTTCTTTATCATGCTAGGATTAGCAGGAAAAAGCAAAAAATTTCAGAATTGCACCTTGCAATGTGGAGATATTACTGTTTGTGCATTTACAATATTCATTGATTTTTGCCATTGAAAAACATGTTTTTCATATACCAGAAATGTTTGAAGCTACTGACTGAATGAAAGGAGCTGGCATCTCACTCTCTTTGAATCTTCTTTATCATGCTAGGATTAGCAGGAAAAAGCAAAAAATTTCAGAATTGCACCGTGCAATGTGGAGATATTACTGTTTGTGCATTTACAATATTCATTGATTTTTGCCATTGAAAAACGTCCAGAAATGTTTGAAGCTACTGACTGAATGAAAGGAGCTGGCATCTCACTCTCTTTGAATCTTCTTTATCATGCTAGGATTAACAGGAAAAAGCAAAAAATTTCAGAATTGCACCGTGCAATGTGGAGATATTACTGTTTGTGCATTTACAATATTCATTGATTTTTGCCATTGAAAAACATGTTTTTCATATACCAGAAATGTTTGAAGCTACTGACTGAATGAAAGGAGCTGGCATCTCACTCTCTTTGAATCTTCTTTATCATGCTAGGATTAGCAGGAAAAAGCAAAAAATTTCAGAATTGCACCTTGCAATGTGGAGATATTACTGTTTGTGCATTTACAATATTCATTGATTTTTGCCATTGAAAAACATGTTTTTCATATACCAGAAATGTTTGAAGCTACTGACTGAATGAAAGGAGCTGGCATCTCACTCTCTTTGAATCTTCTTTATCATGCTAGGATTAGCAGGAAAAAGCAAAAAATTTCAGAATTGCACCGTGCAATGTGGAGATATTACTGTTTGTGCATTTACAATATTCATTGATTTTTGCCATTGAAAAACGTCCAGAAATGTTTGAAGCTACTGACTGAATGAAAGGAGCTGGCATCTCACTCTCTTTGAATCTTCTTTATCATGCTAGGATTAACAGGAAAAAGCTAAAAATTTCAGAATTGCACCGTGCAATGTGGAGATATTACTGTTTGTGCATTTACAATATTCATTGATTTTTGCCATTGAAAAACATGTTTTTCATATACCAGAAATGTTTGAAGCTACTGACTGAATGAAAGGAGCTGGCATCTCACTCTCTTTGAATCTTCTTTATCATGCTAGGATTAGCAGGAAAAAGCAAAAAATTTCAGAATTGCACCGTGCAATGTGGAGATATTACTGTTTGTGCATTTACAATATTCATTGATTTTTGCCATTGAAAAACGTCCAGAAATGTTTGAAGCTACTGACTGAATGAAAGGAGCTGGCATCTCACTCTCTTTGAATCTTCTTTATCATGCTAGGATTAACAGGAAAAAGCTAAAAATTTCAGAATTGCACCGTGCAATGTGGAGATATTACTGTTTGTGCATTTACAATATTCATTGATTTTTGCCATTGAAAAACATGTTTTTCATATACCAGAAATGTTTGAAGCTACTGACTGAATGAAAGGAGCTGGCATCTCACTCTCTTTGAATCTTCTTTATCATGCTAGGATTAGCAGGAAAAAGCAAAAAATTTCAGAATTGCACTGTGCAATGTGGAGATATTACTGTTTGTGCATTTACAATATTCATTGATTTTTGCCATTGAAAAACATGTTTTTCATATACCAGAAATGTTTGAAGCTACTGACTGAATGAAAGGAGCTGGCATCTCACTCTCTTTGAATCTTCTTTATCATGCTAGGATTAGCAGGAAAAAGCAAAAAATTTCAGAATTGCACCGTGCAATGTGGAGATATTACTGTTTGTGCATTTACAATATTCATTGATTTTTGCCATTGAAAAACGTCCAGAAATGTTTGAAGCTACTGACTGAATGAAAGGAGCTGGCATCTCACTCTCTTTGAATCTTCTTTATCATGCTAGGATTAACAGGAAAAAGCAAAAAATTTCAGAATTGCACCGTGCAATGTGGAGATATTACTGTTTGTGCATTTACAATATTCATTGATTTTTGCCATTGAAAAACGTCCAGAAATGTTTGAAGCTACTGACTGAATGAAAGGAGCTGGCATCTCACTCTCTTTGAATCTTCTTTATCATGCTAGGATTAACAGGAAAAAGCTAAAAATTTCAGAATTGCACCGTGCAATGTGGAGATATTACTGTTTGTGCATTTACAATATTCATTGATTTTTGCCATTGAAAAACATGTTTTTCATATACCAGAAATGTTTGAAGCTACTGACTGAATGAAAGGAGCTGGCATCTCACTCTCTTTGAATCTTCTTTATCATGCTAGGATTAGCAGGAAAAAGCAAAAAATTTCAGAATTGCACCGTGCAATGTGGAGATATTACTGTTTGTGCATTTACAATATTCATTGATTTTTGCCATTGAAAAACGTCCAGAAATGTTTGAAGCTACTGACTGAATGAAAGGAGCTGGCATCTCACTCTCTTTGAATCTTCTTTATCATGCTAGGATTAACAGGAAAAAGCAAAAAATTTCAGAATTGCACCGTGCAATGTGGAGATATTACTGTTTGTGCATTTACAATATTCATTGATTTTTGCCATTGAAAAACATGTTTTTCATATACCAGAAATGTTTGAAGCTACTGACTGAATGAAAGGAGCTGGCATCTCACTCTCTTTGAATCTTCTTTATCATGCTAGGATTAACAGGAAAAAGCTAAAAATTTCAGAATTGCACCTTGCAATGTGGAGATATTACTGTTTGTGCATTTACAATATTCATTGATTTTTGCCATTGAAAAACATGTTTTTCATATACCAGAAATGTTTGAAGCTACTGACTGAATGAAAGGAGCTGGCATCTCACTCTCTTTGAATCTTCTTTATCATGCTAGGATTAGCAGGAAAAAGCAAAAAATTTCAGAATTGCACCTTGCAATGTGGAGATATTACTGTTTGTGCATTTACAATATTCATTGATTTTTGCCATTGAAAAACATGTTTTTCATATACCAGAAATGTTTGAAGCTACTGACTGAATGAAAGGAGCTGGCATCTCACTCTCTTTGAATCTTCTTTATCATGCTAGGATTAGCAGGAAAAAGCAAAAAATTTCAGAATTGCACCGTGCAATGTGGAGATATTACTGTTTGTGCATTTACAATATTCATTGATTTTTGCCATTGAAAAACGTCCAGAAATGTTTGAAGCTACTGACTGAATGAAAGGAGCTGGCATCTCACTCTCTTTGAATCTTCTTTATCATGCTAGGATTAACAGGAAAAAGCTAAAAATTTCAGAATTGCACCGTGCAATGTGGAGATATTACTGTTTGTGCATTTACAATATTCATTGATTTTTGCCATTGAAAAACATGTTTTTCATATACCAGAAATGTTTGAAGCTACTGACTGAATGAAAGGAGCTGGCATCTCACTCTCTTTGAATCTTCTTTATCATGCTAGGATTAGCAGGAAAAAGCAAAAAATTTCAGAATTGCACCGTGCAATGTGGAGATATTACTGTTTGTGCATTTACAATATTCATTGATTTTTGCCATTGAAAAACGTCCAGAAATGTTTGAAGCTACTGACTGAATGAAAGGAGCTGGCATCTCACTCTCTTTGAATCTTCTTTATCATGCTAGGATTAACAGGAAAAAGCTAAAAATTTCAGAATTGCACCGTGCAATGTGGAGATATTACTGTTTGTGCATTTACAATATTCATTGATTTTTGCCATTGAAAAACATGTTTTTCATATACCAGAAATGTTTGAAGCTACTGACTGAATGAAAGGAGCTGGCATCTCACTCTCTTTGAATCTTCTTTATCATGCTAGGATTAGCAGGAAAAAGCAAAAAATTTCAGAATTGCACTGTGCAATGTGGAGATATTACTGTTTGTGCATTTACAATATTCATTGATTTTTGCCATTGAAAAACATGTTTTTCATATACCAGAAATGTTTGAAGCTACTGACTGAATGAAAGGAGCTGGCATCTCACTCTCTTTGAATCTTCTTTATCATGCTAGGATTAGCAGGAAAAAGCAAAAAATTTCAGAATTGCACCGTGCAATGTGGAGATATTACTGTTTGTGCATTTACAATATTCATTGATTTTTGCCATTGAAAAACGTCCAGAAATGTTTGAAGCTACTGACTGAATGAAAGGAGCTGGCATCTCACTCTCTTTGAATCTTCTTTATCATGCTAGGATTAACAGGAAAAAGCAAAAAATTTCAGAATTGCACCGTGCAATGTGGAGATATTACTGTTTGTGCATTTACAATATTCATTGATTTTTGCCATTGAAAAACATGTTTTTCATATACCAGAAATGTTTGAAGCTACTGACTGAATGAAAGGAGCTGGCATCTCACTCTCTTTGAATCTTCTTTATCATGCTAGGATTAACAGGAAAAAGCTAAAAATTTCAGAATTGCACCTTGCAATGTGGAGATATTACTGTTTGTGCATTTACAATATTCATTGATTTTTGCCATTGAAAAACATGTTTTTCATATACCAGAAATGTTTGAAGCTACTGACTGAATGAAAGGAGCTGGCATCTCACTCTCTTTGAATCTTCTTTATCATGCTAGGATTAACAGGAAAAAGCAAAAAATTTCAGAATTGCACCGTGCAATGTGGAGATATTACTGTTTGTGCATTTACAATATTCATTGATTTTTGCCATTGAAAAACATGTTTTTCATATACCAGAAATGTTTGAAGCTACTGACTGAATGAAAGGAGCTGGCATCTCACTCTCTTTGAATCTTCTTTATCATGCTAGGATTAACAGGAAAAAGCTAAAAATTTCAGAATTGCACCGTGCAATGTGGAGATATTACTGTTTGTGCATTTACAATATTCATTGATTTTTGCCATTGAAAAACGTCCAGAAATGTTTGAAGCTACTGACTGAATGAAAGGAGCTGGCATCTCACTCTCTTTGAATCTTCTTTATCATGCTAGGATTAACAGGAAAAAGCTAAAAATTTCAGAATTGCACCGTGCAATGTGGAGATATTACTGTTTGTGCATTTACAATATTCATTGATTTTTGCCATTGAAAAACATGTTTTTCATATACCAGAAATGTTTGAAGCTACTGACTGAATGAAAGGAGCTGGCATCTCACTCTCTTTGAATCTTCTTTATCATGCTAGGATTAACAGGAAAAAGCTAAAAATTTCAGAATTGCACCGTGCAATGTGGAGATATTACTGTTTGTGCATTTACAATATTCATTGATTTTTGCCATTGAAAAACATGTTTTTCATATACCAGAAATGTTTGAAGCTACTGACTGAATGAAAGGAGCTGGCATCTCACTCTCTTTGAATCTTCTTTATCATGCTAGGATTAGCAGGAAAAAGCAAAAAATTTCAGAATTGCACCGTGCAATGTGGAGATATTACTGTTTGTGCATTTACAATATTCATTGATTTTTGCCATTGAAAAACGTCCAGAAATGTTTGAAGCTACTGACTGAATGAAAGGAGCTGGCATCTCACTCTCTTTGAATCTTCTTTATCATGCTAGGATTAACAGGAAAAAGCTAAAAATTTCAGAATTGCACCGTGCAATGTGGAGATATTACTGTTTGTGCATTTACAATATTCATTGATTTTTGCCATTGAAAAACATGTTTTTCATATACCAGAAATGTTTGAAGCTACTGACTGAATGAAAGGAGCTGGCATCTCACTCTCTTTGAATCTTCTTTATCATGCTAGGATTAACAGGAAAAAGCAAAAAATTTCAGAATTGCACCGTGCAATGTGGAGATATTACTGTTTGTGCATTTACAATATTCATTGATTTTTGCCATTGAAAAACATGTTTTTCATATACCAGAAATGTTTGAAGCTACTGACTGAATGAAAGGAGCTGGCATCTCACTCTCTTTGAATCTTCTTTATCATGCTAGGATTAACAGGAAAAAGCTAAAAATTTCAGAATTGCACCGTGCAATGTGGAGATATTACTGTTTGTGCATTTACAATATTCATTGATTTTTGCCATTGAAAAACGTCCAGAAATGTTTGAAGCTACTGACTGAATGAAAGGAGCTGGCATCTCACTCTCTTTGAATCTTCTTTATCATGCTAGGATTAACAGGAAAAAGCTAAAAATTTCAGAATTGCACCGTGCAATGTGGAGATATTACTGTTTGTGCATTTACAATATTCATTGATTTTTGCCATTGAAAAACATGTTTTTCATATACCAGAAATGTTTGAAGCTACTGACTGAATGAAAGGAGCTGGCATCTCACTCTCTTTGAATCTTCTTTATCATGCTAGGATTAACAGGAAAAAGCTAAAAATTTCAGAATTGCACCGTGCAATGTGGAGATATTACTGTTTGTGCATTTACAATATTCATTGATTTTTGCCATTGAAAAACATGTTTTTCATATACCAGAAATGTTTGAAGCTACTGACTGAATGAAAGGAGCTGGCATCTCACTCTCTTTGAATCTTCTTTATCATGCTAGGATTAGCAGGAAAAAGCAAAAAATTTCAGAATTGCACCGTGCAATGTGGAGATATTACTGTTTGTGCATTTACAATATTCATTGATTTTTGCCATTGAAAAACGTCCAGAAATGTTTGAAGCTACTGACTGAATGAAAGGAGCTGGCATCTCACTCTCTTTGAATCTTCTTTATCATGCTAGGATTAACAGGAAAAAGCAAAAAATTTCAGAATTGCACCGTGCAATGTGGAGATATTACTGTTTGTGCATTTACAATATTCATTGATTTTTGCCATTGAAAAACATGTTTTTCATATAACAGAAATGTTTGAAGCTACTGACTGAATGAAAGGAGCTGGCATCTCACTCTCTTTGAATCTTCTTTATCATGCTAGGATTAACAGGAAAAAGCTAAAAATTTCAGAATTGCACCTTGCAATGTGGAGATATTACTGTTTGTGCATTTACAATATTCATTGATTTTTGCCATTGAAAAACATGTTTTTCATATACCAGAAATGTTTGAAGCTACTGACTGAATGAAAGGAGCTGGCATCTCACTCTCTTTGAATCTTCTTTATCATGCTAGGATTAACAGGAAAAAGCTAAAAATTTCAGAATTGCACCGTGCAATGTGGAGATATTACTGTTTGTGCATTTACAATATTCATTGATTTTTGCCATTGAAAAACATGTTTTTCATATACCAGAAATGTTTGAAGCTACTGACTGAATGAAAGGAGCTGGCATCTCACTCTCTTTGAATCTTCTTTATCATGCTAGGATTAGCAGGAAAAAGCAAAAAATTTCAGAATTGCACCGTGCAATGTGGAGATATTACTGTTTGTGCATTTACAATATTCATTGATTTTTGCCATTGAAAAACATGTTTTTCATATACCAGAAATGTTTGAAGCTACTGACTGAATGAAAGGAGCTGGCATCTCACTCTCTTTGAATCTTCTTTATCATGCTAGGATTAACAGGAAAAAGCTAAAAATTTCAGAATTGCACCTTGCAATGTGGAGATATTACTGTTTGTGCATTTACAATATTCATTGATTTTTGCCATTGAAAAACATGTTTTTCATATACCAGAAATGTTTGAAGCTACTGACTGAATGAAAGGAGCTGGCATCTCACTCTCTTTGAATCTTCTTTATCATGCTAGGATTAGCAGGAAAAAGCAAAAAATTTCAGAATTGCACCGTGCAATGTGGAGATATTACTGTTTGTGCATTTACAATATTCATTGATTTTTGCCATTGAAAAACATGTTTTTCATATACCAGAAATGTTTGAAGCTACTGACTGAATGAAAGGAGCTGGCATCTCACTCTCTTTGAATCTTCTTTATCATGCTAGGATTAGCAGGAAAAAGCAAAAAATTTCAGAATTGCACCTTGCAATGTGGAGATATTACTGTTTGTGCATTTACAATATTCATTGATTTTTGCCATTGAAAAACATGTTTTTCATATACCAGAAATGTTTGAAGCTACTGACTGAATGAAAGGAGCTGGCATCTCACTCTCTTTGAATCTTCTTTATCATGCTAGGATTAGCAGGAAAAAGCAAAAAATTTCAGAATTGCACCGTGCAATGTGGAGATATTACTGTTTGTGCATTTACAATATTCATTGATTTTTGCCATTGAAAAACGTCCAGAAATGTTTGAAGCTACTGACTGAATGAAAGGAGCTGGCATCTCACTCTCTTTGAATCTTCTTTATCATGCTAGGATTAGCAGGAAAAAGCAAAAAATTTCAGAATTGCACCGTGCAATGTGGAGATATTACTGTTTGTGCATTTACAATATTCATTGATTTTTGCCATTGAAAAACATGTTTTTCATATACCAGAAATGTTTGAAGCTACTGACTGAATGAAAGGAGCTGGCATCTCACTCTCTTTGAATCTTCTTTATCATGCTAGGATTAGCAGGAAAAAGCAAAAAATTTCAGAATTGCACCTTGCAATGTGGAGATATTACTGTTTGTGCATTTACAATATTCATTGATTTTTGCCATTGAAAAACATGTTTTTCATATACCAGAAATGTTTGAAGCTACTGACTGAATGAAAGGAGCTGGCATCTCACTCTCTTTGAATCTTCTTTATCATGCTAGGATTAACAGGAAAAAGCTAAAAATTTCAGAATTGCACCGTGCAATGTGGAGATATTACTGTTTGTGCATTTACAATATTCATTGATTTTTGCCATTGAAAAACATGTTTTTCATATACCAGAAATGTTTGAAGCTACTGACTGAATGAAAGGAGCTGGCACCTCACTCTCTTTGAATCTTCTTTATCATGCTAGGATTAGCAGGAAAAAGCTAAAAATTTCAGAATTGCACCTTGCAATGTGGAGATATTACTGTTTGTGCATTTACAATATTCATTGATTTTTGCCATTGAAAAACGTCCAGAAATGTTTGAAGCTACTGACTGAATGAAAGGAGCTGGCATCTCACTCTCTTTGAATCTTCTTTATCATGCTAGGATTAACAGGAAAAAGCTAAAAATTTCAGAATTGCACCGTGCAATGTGGAGATATTACTGTTTGTGCATTTACAATATTCATTGATTTTTGCCATTGAAAAACATGTTTTTCATATACCAGAAATGTTTGAAGCTACTGACTGAATGAAAGGAGGTGGCATCTCACTCTCTTTGAATCTTCTTTATCATGCTAGGATTAACAGGAAAAAGCTAAAAATTTCAGAATTGCACCTTGCAATGTGGAGATATTACTGTTTGTGCATTTACAATATTCATTGATTTTTGCCATTGAAAAACATGTTTTTCATATACCAGAAATGTTTGAAGCTACTGACTGAATGAAAGGAGCTGGCATCTCACTCTCTTTGAATCTTCTTTATCATGCTAGGATTAGCAGGAAAAAGCAAAAAATTTCAGAATTGCACCGTGCAATGTGGAGATATTACTGTTTGTGCATTTACAATATTCATTGATTTTTGCCATTGAAAAACATGTTTTTCATATACCAGAAATGTTTGAAGCTACTGACTGAATGAAAGGAGCTGGCATCTCACTCTCTTTGAATCTTCTTTATCATGCTAGGATTAGCAGGAAAAAGCAAAAAATTTCAGAATTGCACCTTGCAATGTGGAGATATTACTGTTTGTGCATTTACAATATTCATTGATTTTTGCCATTGAAAAACATGTTTTTCATATACCAGAAATGTTTGAAGCCACTGACTGAATGAAAGGAGCTGGCATCTCACTCTCTTTGAATCTTCTTTATCATGCTAGGATTAACAGGAAAAAGCTAAAAATTTCAGAATTGCACCGTGCAATGTGGAGATATTACTGTTTGTGCATTTACAATATTCATTGATTTTTGCCATTGAAAAACATGTTTTTCATATACCAGAAATGTTTGAAGCTACTGACTGAATGAAAGGAGCTGGCATCTCACTCTCTTTGAATCTTCTTTATCATGCTAGGATTAACAGGAAAAAGCTAAAAATTTCAGAATTGCACCGTGCAATGTGGAGATATTACTGTTTGTGCATTTACAATATTCATTGATTTTTGCCATTGAAAAACATGTTTTTCATATACCAGAAATGTTTGAAGCTACTGACTGAATGAAAGGAGCTGGCACCTCACTCTCTTTGAATCTTCTTTATCATGCTAGGATTAGCAGGAAAAAGCTAAAAATTTCAGAATTGCACCTTGCAATGTGGAGATATTACTGTTTGTGCATTTACAATATTCATTGATTTTTGCCATTGAAAAACGTCCAGAAATGTTTGAAGCTACTGACTGAATGAAAGGAGCTGGCATCTCACTCTCTTTGAATCTTCTTTATCATGCTAGGATTAACAGGAAAAAGCTAAAAATTTCAGAATTGCACCGTGCAATGTGGAGATATTACTGTTTGTGCATTTACAATATTCATTGATTTTTGCCATTGAAAAACATGTTTTTCATATACCAGAAATGTTTGAAGCTACTGACTGAATGAAAGGAGCTGGCATCTCACTCTCTTTGAATCTTCTTTATCATGCTAGGATTAACAGGAAAAAGCTAAAAATTTCAGAATTGCACCTTGCAATGTGGAGATATTACTGTTTGTGCATTTACAATATTCATTGATTTTTGCCATTGAAAAACATGTTTTTCATATACCAGAAATGTTTGAAGCTACTGACTGAATGAAAGGAGCTGGCATCTCACTCTCTTTGAATCTTCTTTATCATGCTAGGATTAGCAGGAAAAAGCAAAAAATTTCAGAATTGCACCGTGCAATGTGGAGATATTACTGTTTGTGCATTTACAATATTCATTGATTTTTGCCATTGAAAAACATGTTTTTCATATACCAGAAATGTTTGAAGCTACTGACTGAATGAAAGGAGCTGGCATCTCACTCTCTTTGAATCTTCTTTATCATGCTAGGATTAGCAGGAAAAAGCAAAAAATTTCAGAATTGCACCTTGCAATGTGGAGATATTACTGTTTGTGCATTTACAATATTCATTGATTTTTGCCATTGAAAAACGTCCAGAAATGTTTGAAGCTACTGACTGAATGAAAGGAGCTGGCATCTCACTCTCTTTGAATCTTCTTTATCATGCTAGGATTAGCAGGAAAAAGCAAAAAATTTCAGAATTGCACCGTGCAATGTGGAGATATTACTGTTTGTGCATTTACAATATTCATTGATTTTTGCCATTGAAAAACATGTTTTTCATATACCAGAAATGTTTGAAGCTACTGACTGAATGAAAGGAGCTGGCATCTCACTCTCTTTGAATCTTCTTTATCATGCTAGGATTAGCAGGAAAAAGCAAAAAATTTCAGAATTGCACCTTGCAATGTGGAGATATTACTGTTTGTGCATTTACAATATTCATTGATTTTTGCCATTGAAAAACATGTTTTTCATATACCAGAAATGTTTGAAGCTACTGACTGAATGAAAGGAGCTGGCATCTCACTCTCTTTGAATCTTCTTTATCATGCTAGGATTAGCAGGAAAAAGCAAAAAATTTCAGAATTGCACCGTGCAATGTGGAGATATTACTGTTTGTGCATTTACAATATTCATTGATTTTTGCCATTGAAAAACGTCCAGAAATGTTTGAAGCTACTGACTGAATGAAAGGAGCTGGCATCTCACTCTCTTTGAATCTTCTTTATCATGCTAGGATTAACAGGAAAAAGCTAAAAATTTCAGAATTGCACCGTGCAATGTGGAGATATTACTGTTTGTGCATTTACAATATTCATTGATTTTTGCCATTGAAAAACGTCCAGAAATGTTTGAAGCTACTGACTGAATGAAAGGAGCTGGCATCTCACTCTCTTTGAATCTTCTTTATCATGCTAGGATTAACAGGAAAAAGCTAAAAATTTCAGAATTGCACCTTGCAATGTGGAGATATTACTGTTTGTGCATTTACAATATTCATTGATTTTTGCCATTGAAAAACATGTTTTTCATATACCAGAAATGTTTGAAGCTACTGACTGAATGAAAGGAGCTGGCATCTCACTCTCTTTGAATCTTCTTTATCATGCTAGGATTAGCAGGAAAAAGCAAAAAATTTCAGAATTGCACCTTGCAATGTGGAGATATTACTGTTTGTGCATTTACAATATTCATTGATTTTTGCCATTGAAAAACATGTTTTTCATATACCAGAAATGTTTGAAGCTACTGACTGAATGAAAGGAGCTGGCACCTCACTCTCTTTGAATCTTCTTTATCATGCTAGGATTAGCAGGAAAAAGCTAAAAATTTCAGAATTGCACCTTGCAATGTGGAGATATTACTGTTTGTGCATTTACAATATTCATTGATTTTTGCCATTGAAAAACGTCCAGAAATGTTTGAAGCTACTGACTGAATGAAAGGAGCTGGCATCTCACTCTCTTTGAATCTTCTTTATCATGCTAGGATTAACAGGAAAAAGCTAAAAATTTCAGAATTGCACCGTGCAATGTGGAGATATTACTGTTTGTGCATTTACAATATTCATTGATTTTTGCCATTGAAAAACATGTTTTTCATATACCAGAAATGTTTGAAGCTACTGACTGAATGAAAGGAGCTGGCATCTCACTCTCTTTGAATCTTCTTTATCATGCTAGGATTAACAGGAAAAAGCTAAAAATTTCAGAATTGCACCTTGCAATGTGGAGATATTACTGTTTGTGCATTTACAATATTCATTGATTTTTGCCATTGAAAAACATGTTTTTCATATACCAGAAATGTTTGAAGCTACTGACTGAATGAAAGGAGCTGGCATCTCACTCTCTTTGAATCTTCTTTATCATGCTAGGATTAGCAGGAAAAAGCAAAAAATTTCAGAATTGCACCGTGCAATGTGGAGATATTACTGTTTGTGCATTTACAATATTCATTGATTTTTGCCATTGAAAAACATGTTTTTCATATACCAGAAATGTTTGAAGCTACTGACTGAATGAAAGGAGCTGGCATCTCACTCTCTTTGAATCTTCTTTATCATGCTAGGATTAGCAGGAAAAAGCAAAAAATTTCAGAATTGCACCGTGCAATGTGGAGATATTACTGTTTGTGCATTTACAATATTCATTGATTTTTGCCATTGAAAAACGTCCAGAAATGTTTGAAGCTACTGACTGAATGAAAGGAGCTGGCATCTCACTCTCTTTGAATCTTCTTTATCATGCTAGGATTAACAGGAAAAAGCTAAAAATTTCAGAATTGCACCGTGCAATGTGGAGATATTACTGTTTGTGCATTTACAATATTCATTGATTTTTGCCATTGAAAAACGTCCAGAAATGTTTGAAGCTACTGACTGAATGAAAGGAGCTGGCATCTCACTCTCTTTGAATCTTCTTTATCATGCTAGGATTAACAGGAAAAAGCTAAAAATTTCAGAATTGCACCTTGCAATGTGGAGATATTACTGTTTGTGCATTTACAATATTCATTGATTTTTGCCATTGAAAAACATGTTTTTCATATACCAGAAATGTTTGAAGCTACTGACTGAATGAAAGGAGCTGGCATCTCACTCTCTTTGAATCTTCTTTATCATGCTAGGATTAGCAGGAAAAAGCAAAAAATTTCAGAATTGCACCTTGCAATGTGGAGATATTACTGTTTGTGCATTTACAATATTCATTGATTTTTGCCATTGAAAAACATGTTTTTCATATACCAGAAATGTTTGAAGCTACTGACTGAATGAAAGGAGCTGGCACCTCACTCTCTTTGAATCTTCTTTATCATGCTAGGATTAGCAGGAAAAAGCTAAAAATTTCAGAATTGCACCTTGCAATGTGGAGATATTACTGTTTGTGCATTTACAATATTCATTGATTTTTGCCATTGAAAAACGTCCAGAAATGTTTGAAGCTACTGACTGAATGAAAGGAGCTGGCATCTCACTCTCTTTGAATCTTCTTTATCATGCTAGGATTAACAGGAAAAAGCTAAAAATTTCAGAATTGCACCGTGCAATGTGGAGATATTACTGTTTGTGCATTTACAATATTCATTGATTTTTGCCATTGAAAAACATGTTTTTCATATACCAGAAATGTTTGAAGCTACTGACTGAATGAAAGGAGCTGGCATCTCACTCTCTTTGAATCTTCTTTATCATGCTAGGATTAACAGGAAAAAGCTAAAAATTTCAGAATTGCACCTTGCAATGTGGAGATATTACTGTTTGTGCATTTACAATATTCATTGATTTTTGCCATTGAAAAACATGTTTTTCATATACCAGAAATGTTTGAAGCTACTGACTGAATGAAAGGAGCTGGCATCTCACTCTCTTTGAATCTTCTTTATCATGCTAGGATTAGCAGGAAAAAGCAAAAAATTTCAGAATTGCACCGTGCAATGTGGAGATATTACTGTTTGTGCATTTACAATATTCATTGATTTTTGCCATTGAAAAACATGTTTTTCATATACCAGAAATGTTTGAAGCTACTGACTGAATGAAAGGAGCTGGCATCTCACTCTCTTTGAATCTTCTTTATCATGCTAGGATTAGCAGGAAAAAGCAAAAAATTTCAGAATTGCACCTTGCAATGTGGAGATATTACTGTTTGTGCATTTACAATATTCATTGATTTTTGCCATTGAAAAACATGTTTTTCATATACCAGAAATGTTTGAAGCCACTGACTGAATGAAAGGAGCTGGCATCTCACTCTCTTTGAATCTTCTTTATCATGCTAGGATTAACAGGAAAAAGCTAAAAATTTCAGAATTGCACCGTGCAATGTGGAGATATTACTGTTTGTGCATTTACAATATTCATTGATTTTTGCCATTGAAAAACATGTTTTTCATATACCAGAAATGTTTGAAGCTACTGACTGAATGAAAGGAGCTGGCATCTCACTCTCTTTGAATCTTCTTTATCATGCTAGGATTAACAGGAAAAAGCTAAAAATTTCAGAATTGCACCGTGCAATGTGGAGATATTACTGTTTGTGCATTTACAATATTCATTGATTTTTGCCATTGAAAAACATGTTTTTCATATACCAGAAATGTTTGAAGCTACTGACTGAATGAAAGGAGCTGGCACCTCACTCTCTTTGAATCTTCTTTATCATGCTAGGATTAGCAGGAAAAAGCTAAAAATTTCAGAATTGCACCTTGCAATGTGGAGATATTACTGTTTGTGCATTTACAATATTCATTGATTTTTGCCATTGAAAAACGTCCAGAAATGTTTGAAGCTACTGACTGAATGAAAGGAGCTGGCATCTCACTCTCTTTGAATCTTCTTTATCATGCTAGGATTAACAGGAAAAAGCTAAAAATTTCAGAATTGCACCGTGCAATGTGGAGATATTACTGTTTGTGCATTTACAATATTCATTGATTTTTGCCATTGAAAAACATGTTTTTCATATACCAGAAATGTTTGAAGCTACTGACTGAATGAAAGGAGCTGGCATCTCACTCTCTTTGAATCTTCTTTATCATGCTAGGATTAACAGGAAAAAGCTAAAAATTTCAGAATTGCACCGTGCAATGTGGAGATATTACTGTTTGTGCATTTACAATATTCATTGATTTTTGCCATTGAAAAACATGTTTTTCATATACCAGAAATGTTTGAAGCTACTGACTGAATGAAAGGAGCTGGCATCTCACTCTCTTTGAATCTTCTTTATCATGCTAGGATTAACAGGAAAAAGCTAAAAATTTCAGAATTGCACCGTGCAATGTGGAGATATTACTGTTTGTGCATTTACAATATTCATTGATTTTTGCCATTGAAAAACATGTTTTTCATATACCAGAAATGTTTGAAGCTACTGACTGAATGAAAGGAGCTGGCACCTCACTCTCTTTGAATCTTCTTTATCATGCTAGGATTAGCAGGAAAAAGCTAAAAATTTCAGAATTGCACCTTGCAATGTGGAGATATTACTGTTTGTGCATTTACAATATTCATTGATTTTTGCCATTGAAAAACGTCCAGAAATGTTTGAAGCTACTGACTGAATGAAAGGAGCTGGCATCTCACTCTCTTTGAATCTTCTTTATCATGCTAGGATTAACAGGAAAAAGCTAAAAATTTCAGAATTGCACCGTGCAATGTGGAGATATTACTGTTTGTGCATTTACAATATTCATTGATTTTTGCCATTGAAAAACATGTTTTTCATATACCAGAAATGTTTGAAGCTACTGACTGAATGAAAGGAGCTGGCATCTCACTCTCTTTGAATCTTCTTTATCATGCTAGGATTAACAGGAAAAAGCTAAAAATTTCAGAATTGCACCTTGCAATGTGGAGATATTACTGTTTGTGCATTTACAATATTCATTGATTTTTGCCATTGAAAAACATGTTTTTCATATACCAGAAATGTTTGAAGCTACTGACTGAATGAAAGGAGCTGGCATCTCACTCTCTTTGAATCTTCTTTATCATGCTAGGATTAGCAGGAAAAAGCAAAAAATTTCAGAATTGCACCGTGCAATGTGGAGATATTACTGTTTGTGCATTTACAATATTCATTGATTTTTGCCATTGAAAAACATGTTTTTCATATACCAGAAATGTTTGAAGCTACTGACTGAATGAAAGGAGCTGGCATCTCACTCTCTTTGAATCTTCTTTATCATGCTAGGATTAGCAGGAAAAAACAAAAAATTTCAGAATTGCACCTTGCAATGTGGAGATATTACTGTTTGTGCATTTACAATATTCATTGATTTTTGCCATTGAAAAACGTCCAGAAATGTTTGAAGCTACTGACTGAATGAAAGGAGCTGGCATCTCACTCTCTTTGAATCTTCTTTATCATGCTAGGATTAGCAGGAAAAAGCAAAAAATTTCAGAATTGCACCGTGCAATGTGGAGATATTACTGTTTGTGCATTTACAATATTCATTGATTTTTGCCATTGAAAAACATGTTTTTCATATACCAGAAATGTTTGAAGCTACTGACTGAATGAAAGGAGCTGGCATCTCACTCTCTTTGAATCTTCTTTATCATGCTAGGATTAGCAGGAAAAAGCAAAAAATTTCAGAATTGCACCTTGCAATGTGGAGATATTACTGTTTGTGCATTTACAATATTCATTGATTTTTGCCATTGAAAAACATGTTTTTCATATACCAGAAATGTTTGAAGCTACTGACTGAATGAAAGGAGCTGGCATCTCACTCTCTTTGAATCTTCTTTATCATGCTAGGATTAGCAGGAAAAAGCAAAAAATTTCAGAATTGCACCGTGCAATGTGGAGATATTACTGTTTGTGCATTTACAATATTCATTGATTTTTGCCATTGAAAAACATCCAGAAATGTTTGAAGCTACTGACTGAATGAAAGGAGCTGGCATCTCACTCTCTTTGAATCTTCTTTATCATGCTAGGATTAACAGGAAAAAGCTAAAAATTTCAGAATTGCACCGTGCAATGTGGAGATATTACTGTTTGTGCATTTACAATATTCATTGATTTTTGCCATTGAAAAACGTCCAGAAATGTTTGAAGCTACTGACTGAATGAAAGGAGCTGGCATCTCACTCTCTTTGAATCTTCTTTATCATGCTAGGATTAACAGGAAAAAGCTAAAAATTTCAGAATTGCACCTTGCAATGTGGAGATATTACTGTTTGTGCATTTACAATATTCATTGATTTTTGCCATTGAAAAACATGTTTTTCATATACCAGAAATGTTTGAAGCTACTGACTGAATGAAAGGAGCTGGCATCTCACTCTCTTTGAATCTTCTTTATCATGCTAGGATTAACAGGAAAAAGCTAAAAATTTCAGAATTGCACCGTGCAATGTGGAGATATTACTGTTTGTGCATTTACAATATTCATTGATTTTTGCCATTGAAAAACGTCCAGAAATGTTTGAAGCTACTGACTGAATGAAAGGAGCTGGTATCTCACTCTCTTTGAATCTTCTTTATCATGCTAGGATTAACAGGAAAAAGCTAAAAATTTCAGAATTGCACCTTGCAATGTGGAGATATTACTGTTTGTGCATTTACAATATTCATTGATTTTTGCCATTGAAAAACATGTTTTTCATATACCAGAAATGTTTGAAGCTACTGACTGAATGAAAGGAGCTGGCATCTCACTCTCTTTGAATCTTCTTTATCATGCTAGGATTAGCAGGAAAAAGCAAAAAATTTCAGAATTGCACCTTGCAATGTGGAGATATTACTGTTTGTGCATTTACAATATTCATTGATTTTTGCCATTGAAAAACATGTTTTTCATATACCAGAAATGTTTGAAGCTACTGACTGAATGAAAGGAGCTGGCATCTCACTCTCTTTGAATCTTCTTTATCATGCTAGGATTAGCAGGAAAAAGCAAAAAATTTCAGAATTGCACCGTGCAATGTGGAGATATTACTGTTTGTGCATTTACAATATTCATTGATTTTTGCCATTGAAAAACGTCCAGAAATGTTTGAAGCTACTGACTGAATGAAAGGAGCTGGCATCTCACTCTCTTTGAATCTTCTTTATCATGCTAGGATTAACAGGAAAAAGCTAAAAATTTCAGAATTGCACCGTGCAATGTGGAGATATTACTGTTTGTGCATTTACAATATTCATTGATTTTTGCCATTGAAAAACGTCCAGAAATGTTTGAAGCTACTGACTGAATGAAAGGAGCTGGCATCTCACTCTCTTTGAATCTTCTTTATCATGCTAGGATTAACAGGAAAAAGCTAAAAATTTCAGAATTGCACCTTGCAATGTGGAGATATTACTGTTTGTGCATTTACAATATTCATTGATTTTTGCCATTGAAAAACATGTTTTTCATATACCAGAAATGTTTGAAGCTACTGACTGAATGAAAGGAGCTGGCATCTCACTCTCTTTGAATCTTCTTTATCATGCTAGGATTAACAGGAAAAAGCTAAAAATTTCAGAATTGCACCGTGCAATGTGGAGATATTACTGTTTGTGCATTTACAATATTCATTGATTTTTGCCATTGAAAAACGTCCAGAAATGTTTGAAGCTACTGACTGAATGAAAGGAGCTGGCATCTCACTCTCTTTGAATCTTCTTTATCATGCTAGGATTAACAGGAAAAAGCTAAAAATTTCAGAATTGCACCTTGCAATGTGGAGATATTACTGTTTGTGCATTTACAATATTCATTGATTTTTGCCATTGAAAAACATGTTTTTCATATACCAGAAATGTTTGAAGCTACTGACTGAATGAAAGGAGCTGGCATCTCACTCTCTTTGAATCTTCTTTATCATGCTAGGATTAACAGGAAAAAGCTAAAAATTTCAGAATTGCACCTTGCAATGTGGAGATATTACTGTTTGTGCATTTACAATATTCATTGATTTTTGCCATTGAAAAACATGTTTTTCATATACCAGAAATGTTTGAAGCTACTGACTGAATGAAAGGAGCTGGCATCTCACTCTCTTTGAATCTTCTTTATCATGCTAGGATTAACAGGAAAAAGCTAAAAATTTCAGAATTGCACCGTGCAATGTGGAGATATTACTGTTTGTGCATTTACAATATTCATTGATTTTTGCCATTGAAAAACGTCCAGAAATGTTTGAAGCTACTGACTGAATGAAAGGAGCTGGCATCTCACTCTCTTTGAATCTTCTTTATCATGCTAGGATTAACAGGAAAAAGCTAAAAATTTCAGAATTGCACCGTGCAATGTGGAGATATTACTGTTTGTGCATTTACAATATTCATTGATTTTTGCCATTGAAAAACATGTTTTTCATATACCAGAAATGTTTGAAGCTACTGACTGAATGAAAGGAGCTGGCATCTCACTCTCTTTGAATCTTCTTTATCATGCTAGGATTAGCAGGAAAAAGCAAAAAATTTCAGAATTGCACCTTGCAATGTGGAGATATTACTGTTTGTGCATTTACAATATTCATTGATTTTTGCCATTGAAAAACATGTTTTTCATATACCAGAAATGTTTGAAGCTACTGACTGAATGAAAGGAGCTGGCATCTCACTCTCTTTGAATCTTCTTTATCATGCTAGGATTAGCAGGAAAAAGCTAAAAATTTCAGAATTGCACCTTGCAATGTGGAGATATTACTGTTTGTGCATTTACAATATTCATTGATTTTTGCCATTGAAAAACATGTTTTTCATATACCAGAAATGTTTGAAGCTACTGACTGAATGAAAGGAGCTGGCATCTCACTCTCTTTGAATCTTCTTTATCATGCTAGGATTAACAGGAAAAAGCTAAAAATTTCAGAATTGCACCGTGCAATGTGGAGATATTACTGTTTGTGCATTTACAATATTCATTGATTTTTGCCATTGAAAAACATGTTTTTCATATACCAGAAATGTTTGAAGCTACTGACTGAATGAAAGGAGCTGGCATCTCACTCTCTTTGAATCTTCTTTATCATGCTAGGATTAGCAGGAAAAAGCAAAAAATTTCAGAATTGCACCTTGCAATGTGGAGATATTACTGTTTGTGCATTTACAATATTCATTGATTTTTGCCATTGAAAAACATGTTTTTCATATACCAGAAATGTTTGAAGCTACTGACTGAATGAAAGGAGCTGGCATCTCACTCTCTTTAAATCTTCTTTATCATGCTAGGATTAACAGGAAAAAGCTAAAAATTTCAGAATTGCACCGTGCAATGTGGAGATATTACTGTTTGTGCATTTACAATATTCATTGATTTTTGCCATTGAAAAACATGTTTTTCATATACCAGAAATGTTTGAAGCTACTGACTGAATGAAAGGAGCTGGCATCTCACTCTCTTTGAATCTTCTTTATCATGCTAGGATTAGCAGGAAAAAGCAAAAAATTTCAGAATTGCACCTTGCAATGTGGAGATATTACTGTTTGTGCATTTACAATATTCATTGATTTTTGCCATTGAAAAACATGTTTTTCATATACCAGAAATGTTTGAAGCTACTGACTGAATGAAAGGAGCTGGCATCTCACTCTCTTTGAATCTTCTTTATCATGCTAGGATTAACAGGAAAAAGCTAAAAATTTCAGAATTGCACCGTGCAATGTGGAGATATTACTGTTTGTGCATTTACAATATTCATTGATTTTTGCCATTGAAAAACATGTTTTTCATATACCAGAAATGTTTGAAGCTACTGACTGAATGAAAGGAGCTGGCATCTCACTCTCTTTGAATCTTCTTTATCATGCTAGGATTAGCAGGAAAAAGCAAAAAATTTCAGAATTGCACCTTGCAATGTGGAGATATTACTGTTTGTGCATTTACAATATTCATTGATTTTTGCCATTGAAAAACATGTTTTTCATATACCAGAAATGTTTGAAGCTACTGACTGAATGAAAGGAGCTGGCATCTCACTCTCTTTGAATCTTCTTTATCATGCTAGGATTAACAGGAAAAAGCAAAAAATTTCAGAATTGCACCGTGCAATGTGGAGATATTACTGTTTGTGCATTTACAATATTCATTGATTTTTGCCATTGAAAAACATGTTTTTCATATACCAGAAATGTTTGAAGCTACTGACTGAATGAAAGGAGCTGGCATCTCACTCTCTTTGAATCTTCTTTATCATGCTAGGATTAGCAGGAAAAAGCAAAAAATTTCAGAATTGCACCTTGCAATGTGGAGATATTACTGTTTGTGCATTTACAATATTCATTGATTTTTGCCATTGAAAAACATGTTTTTCATATACCAGAAATGTTTGAAGCTACTGACTGAATGAAAGGAGCTGGCATCTCACTCTCTTTGAATCTTCTTTATCATGCTAGGATTAACAGGAAAAAGCTAAAAATTTCAGAATTGCACCGTGCAATGTGGAGATATTACTGTTTGTGCATTTACAATATTCATTGATTTTTGCCATTGAAAAACATGTTTTTCATATACCAGAAATGTTTGAAGCTACTGACTGAATGAAAGGAGCTGGCATCTCACTCTCTTTGAATCTTCTTTATCATGCTAGGATTAACAGGAAAAAGCTAAAAATTTCAGAATTGCACCTTGCAATGTGGAGATATTACTGTTTGTGCATTTACAATATTCATTGATTTTTGCCATTGAAAAACATGTTTTTCATATACCAGAAATGTTTGAAGCTACTGACTGAATGAAAGGAGCTGGCATCTCACTCTCTTTGAATCTTTATCATGCTAGGATTAACAGGAAAAAGCAAAAAATTTCAGAATTGCACCGTGCAATGTGGAGATATTACTGTTTGTGCATTTACAATATTCATTGATTTTTGCCATTGAAAAACATGTTTTTCATATACCAGAAATGTTTGAAGCTACTGACTGAATGAAAGGAGCTGGCATCTCACTCTCTTTGAATCTTCTTTATCATGCTAGGATTAACAGGAAAAAGCAAAAAATTTCAGAATTGCACCGTGCAATGTGGAGATATTACTGTTTGTGCATTTACAATATTCATTGATTTTTGCCATTGAAAAACATGTTTTTCATATACCAGAAATGTTTGAAGCTACTGACTGAATGAAAGGAGCTGGCATCTCACTCTCTTTGAATCTTCTTTATCATGCTAGGATTAGCAGGAAAAAGCAAAAAATTTCAGAATTGCACCTTGCAATGTGGAGATATTACTGTTTGTGCATTTACAATATTCATTGATTTTTGCCATTGAAAAACATGTTTTTCATATACCAGAAATGTTTGAAGCTACTGACTGAATGAAAGGAGCTGGCATCTCACTCTCTTTGAATCTTCTTTATCATGCTAGGATTAGCAGGAAAAAGCAAAAAATTTCAGAATTGCACCGTGCAATGTGGAGATATTACTGTTTGTGCATTTACTATATTCATTGATTTTTGCCATTGAAAAAGGTCCAGAAATGTTTGAAGCTACTGACTGAATGAAAGGAGCTGGCATCTCACTCTCTTTGAATCTTCTTTATCATGCTAGGATTAACAGGAAAAAGCAAAAAATTTCAGAATTGCACCGTGCAATGTGGAGATATTACTGTTTGTGCATTTACAATATTCATTGATTTTTGCCATTGAAAAACATGTTTTTCATATACCAGAAATGTTTGAAGCTACTGACTGAATGAAAGGAGCTGGCATCTCACTCTCTTTGAATCTTCTTTATCATGCTAGGATTAGCAGGAAAAAGCAAAAAATTTCAGAATTGCACCTTGCAATGTGGAGATATTACTGTTTGTGCATTTACAATATTCATTGATTTTTGCCATTGAAAAACATGTTTTTCATATACCAGAAATGTTTGAAGCTACTGACTGAATGAAAGGAGCTGGCATCTCACTCTCTTTGAATCTTCTTTATCATGCTAGGATTAACAGGAAAAAGCTAAAAATTTCAGAATTGCACCGTGCAATGTGGAGATATTACTGTTTGTGCATTTACAATATTCATTGATTTTTGCCATTGAAAAACATGTTTTTCATATACCAGAAATGTTTGAAGCTACTGACTGAATGAAAGGAGCTGGCATCTCACTCTATTTGAATCTTCTTTATCATGCTAGGATTAACAGGAAAAAGCTAAAAATTTCAGAATTGCACCGTGCAATGTGGAGATATTACTGTTTGTGCATTTACAATATTCATTGATTTTTGCCATTGAAAAACGTTTTTCATATACCAGAAATGTTTGAAGCTACTGACTGAATGAAAGGAGCTGGCATCTCACTCTCTTTGAATCTTCTTTATCATGCTAGGATTAGCAGGAAAAAGCTAAAAATTTCAAAATTGCACCTTGCAATGTGGAGATATTACTGTTTGTGCATTTACAATATTCATTGATTTTTGCCATTGAAAAACGTCCAGAAATGTTTGAAGCTACTGACTGAATGAAAGGAGCTGGCATCTCACTCTCTTTGAATCTTCTTTATCATGCTAGGATTAGCAGGAAAAAGCTAAAAATTTCAGAATTGCACCTTGCAATGTGGAGATATTACTGTTTGTGCATTTACAATATTCATTGATTTTTGCCATTGAAAAACATGTTTTTCATATACCAGAAATGTTTGAAGCTACTGACTGAATGAAAGGAGCTGGCATCTCACTCTCTTTGAATCTTCTTTATCATGCTAGGATTAACAGGAAAAAGCTAAAAATTTCAGAATTGCACCGTGCAATGTGGAGATATTACTGTTTGTGCATTTACAATATTCATTGATTTTTGCCATTGAAAAACATGTTTTTCATATACCAGAAATGTTTGAAGCTACTGACTGAATGAAAGGAGCTGGCATCTCACTCTCTTTGAATCTTCTTTATCATGCTAGGATTAGCAGGAAAAAGCAAAAAATTTCAGAATTGCACCTTGCAATGTGGAGATATTACTGTTTGTGCATTTACAATATTCATTGATTTTTGCCATTGAAAAACATGTTTTTCATATACCAGAAATGTTTGAAGCTACTGACTGAATGAAAGGAGCTGGCATCTCACTCTCTTTGAATCTTCTTTATCATGCTAGGATTAACAGGAAAAAGCTAAAAATTTCAGAATTGCACCGTGCAATGTGGAGATATTACTGTTTGTGCATTTACAATATTCATTGATTTTTGCCATTGAAAAACGTCCAGAAATGTTTGAAGCTACTGACTGAATGAAAGGAGCTGGCATCTCACTCTCTTTGAATCTTCTTTATCATGCTAGGATTAACAGGAAAAAGCAAAAAATTTCAGAATTGCACCGTGCAATGTGGAGATATTACTGTTTGTGCATTTACAATATTCATTGATTTTTGCCATTGAAAAACATGTTTTTCATATACCAGAAATGTTTGAAGCTACTGACTGAATGAAAGGAGCTGGCATCTCACTCTCTTTGAATCTTCTTTATCATGCTAGGATTAGCAGGAAAAAGCAAAAAATTTCAGAATTGCACCATGCAATGTGGAGATATTACTGTTTGTGCATTTACAATATTCATTGATTTTTGCCATTGAAAAACATGTTTTTCATATACCAGAAATGTTTGAAGCTACTGACTGAATGAAAGGAGCTGGCATCTCACTCTCTTTGAATCTTCTTTATCATGCTAGGATTAACAGGAAAAAGCAAAAAATTTCAGAATTGCACCGTGCAATGTGGAGATATTACTGTTTGTGCATTTACAATATTCATTGATTTTTGCCATTGAAAAACGTCCAGAAATGTTTGAAGCTACTGACTGAATGAAAGGAGCTGGCATCTCACTCTCTTTGAATCTTCTTTATCATGCTAGGATTAACAGGAAAAAGCAAAAAATTTCAGAATTGCACCTTGCAATGTGGAGATATTACTGTTTGTGCATTTACAATATTCATTGATTTTTGCCATTGAAAAACATGTTTTTCATATACCAGAAATGTTTGAAGCTACTGACTGAATGAAAGGAGCTGGCATCTCACTCTCTTTGAATCTTCTTTATCATGCTAGGATTAACAGGAAAAAGCTAAAAATTTCAGAATTGCACCTTGCAATGTGGAGATATTACTGTTTGTGCATTTACAATATTCATTGATTTTTGCCATTGAAAAACATGTTTTTCATATACCAGAAATGTTTGAAGCTACTGACTGAATGAAAGGAGCTGGCATCTCACTCTCTTTGAATCTTCTTTATCATGCTAGGATTAACAGGAAAAAGCTAAAAATTTCAGAATTGCACCGTGCAATGTGGAGATATTACTGTTTGTGCATTTACAATATTCATTGATTTTTTCCATTGAAAAACATGTTTTTCATATACCAGAAATGTTTGAAGCTACTGACTGAATGAAAGGAGCTGGCATCTCACTCTCTTTGAATCTTCTTTATCATGCTAGGATTAGCAGGAAAAAGCAAAAAATTTCAGAATTGCACCGTGCAATGTGGAGATATTACTGTTTGTGCATTTACAATATTCATTGATTTTTGCCATTGAAAAACATGTTTTTCATATACCAGAAATGTTTGAAGCTACTGACTGAATGAAAGGAGCTGGCATCTCACTCTCTTTGAATCTTCTTTATCATGCTAGGATTAACAGGAAAAAGCTAAAAATTTCAGAATTGCACCTTGCAATGTGGAGATATTACTGTTTGTGCATTTACAATATTCATTGATTTTTGCCATTGAAAAACATGTTTTTCATATACCAGAAATGTTTGAAGCTACTGACTGAATGAAAGGAGCTGGCATCTCACTCTCTTTGAATCTTCTTTATCATGCTAGGATTAACAGGAAAAAGCAAAAAATTTCAGAATTGCACCGTGCAATGTGGAGATATTACTGTTTGTGCATTTACAATATTCATTGATTTTTGCCATTGAAAAACGTCCAGAAATGTTTGAAGCTACTGACTGAATGAAAGGAGCTGGCATCTCACTCTCTTTGAATCTTCTTTATCATGCTAGGATTAACAGGAAAAAGCAAAAAATTTCAGAATTGCACCGTGCAATGTGGAGATATTACTGTTTGTGCATTTACAATATTCATTGATTTTTGCCATTGAAAAACATGTTTTTCATATACCAGAAATGTTTGAAGCTACTGACTGAATGAAAGGAGCTGGCATCTCACTCTCTTTGAATCTTCTTTATCATGCTAGGATTAACAGGAAAAAGCTAAAAATTTCAGAATTGCACCGTGCAATGTGGAGATATTACTGTTTGTGCATTTACAATATTCATTGATTTTTGCCATTGAAAAACATGTTTTTCATATACCAGAAATGTTTGAAGCTACTGACTGAATGAAAGGAGCTGGCATCTCACTCTCTTTGAATCTTCTTTATCATGCTAGGATTAGCAGGAAAAAGCAAAAAATTTCAGAATTGCACCGTGCAATGTGGAGATATTACTGTTTGTGCATTTACAATATTCATTGATTTTTGCCATTGAAAAACGTCCAGAAATGTTTGAAGCTACTGACTGAATGAAAGGAGCTGGCATCTCACTCTCTTTGAATCTTCTTTATCATGCTAGGATTAACAGGAAAAAGCAAAAAATTTCAGAATTGCACCGTGCAATGTGGAGATATTACTGTTTGTGCATTTACAATATTCATTGATTTTTGCCATTGAAAAACATGTTTTTCATATACCAGAAATGTTTGAAGCTACTGACTGAATGAAAGGAGCTGGCATCTCACTCTCTTTGAATCTTCTTTATCATGCTAGGATTAGCAGGAAAAAGCAAAAAATTTCAGAATTGCACCGTGCAATGTGGAGATATTACTGTTTGTGCATTTACAATATTCATTGATTTTTGCCATTGAAAAACATGTTTTTCATATACCAGAAATGTTTGAAGCTACTGACTGAATGAAAGGAGCTGGCATCTCACTCTCTTTGAATCTTCTTTATCATGCTAGGATTAGCAGGAAAAAGCAAAAAATTTCAGAATTGCACCGTGCAATGTGGAGATATTACTGTTTGTGCATTTACAATATTCATTGATTTTTGCCATTGAAAAACATGTTTTTCATATACCAGAAATGTTTGAAGCTACTGACTGAATGAAAGGAGCTGGCATCTCACTCTCTTTGAATCTTCTTTATCATGCTAGGATTAACAGGAAAAAGCTAAAAATTTCAGAATTGCACCGTGCAATGTGGAGATATTACTGTTTGTGCATTTACAATATTCATTGATTTTTGCCATTGAAAAACATGTTTTTCATATACCAGAAATGTTTGAAGCTACTGACTGAATGAAAGGAGCTGGCATCTCACTCTCTTTGAATCTTCTTTATCATGCTAGGATTAACAGGAAAAAGCTAAAAATTTCAGAATTGCACCTTGCAATGTGGAGATATTACTGTTTGTGCATTTACAATATTCATTGATTTTTGCCATTGAAAAACATGTTTTTCATATACCAGAAATGTTTGAAGCTACTGACTGAATGAAAGGAGCTGGCATCTCACTCTCTTTGAATCTTCTTTATCATGCTAGGATTAACAGGAAAAAGCTAAAAATTTCAGAATTGCACCGTGCAATGTGGAGATATTACTGTTTGTGCATTTACAATATTCATTGATTTTTGCCATTGAAAAACGTCCAGAAATGTTTGAAGCTACTGACTGAATGAAAGGAGCTGGCATCTCACTCTCTTTGAATCTTCTTTATCATGCTAGGATTAACAGGAAAAAGCAAAAAATTTCAGAATTGCACCGTGCAATGTGGAGATATTACTGTTTGTGCATTTACAATATTCATTGATTTTTGCCATTGAAAAACATGTTTTTCATATACCAGAAATGTTTGAAGCTACTGACTGAATGAAAGGAGCTGGCATCTCACTCTCTTTGAATCTTCTTTATCATGCTAGGATTAGCAG
The DNA here is from genome assembly GCF_046119375.1 of Phyllobates terribilis. Classification (NCBI taxonomy): domain Eukaryota; kingdom Metazoa; phylum Chordata; class Amphibia; order Anura; family Dendrobatidae; genus Phyllobates; species Phyllobates terribilis. The sequence goes on along the minus strand of NW_027365263.1, from coordinate 36,552 downwards.
GAAAAAGCAAAAAATTTCAGAATTGCACCGTGCAATGTGGAGATATTACTGTTTGTGCATTTACAATATTCATTGATTTTTGCCATTGAAAAACATGTTTTTCATATACCAGAAATGTTTGAAGCTACTGACTGAATGAAAGGAGCTGGCATCTCACTCTCTTTGAATCTTCTTTATCATGCTAGGATTAACAGGAAAAAGCAAAAAATTTCAGAATTGCACCGTGCAATGTGGAGATATTACTGTTTGTGCATTTACAATATTCATTGATTTTTGCCATTGAAAAACGTCCAGAAATGTTTGAAGCTACTGACTGAATGAAAGGAGCTGGCATCTCACTCTCTTTGAATCTTCTTTATCATGCTAGGATTAACAGGAAAAAGCAAAAAATTTCAGAATTGCACCTTGCAATGTGGAGATATTACTGTTTGTGCATTTACAATATTCATTGATTTTTGCCATTGAAAAACATGTTTTTCATATACCAGAAATGTTTGAAGCTACTGAATGAATGAAAGGAGCTGGCATCTCACTCTCTTTGAATCTTCTTTATCATGCTAGGATTAACAGGAGAAAGCTAAAAATTTCAGAATTGCACCTTGCAATGTGGAGATATTACTGTTTGTGCATTTACAATATTCATTGATTTTTGCCATTGAAAAACATGTTTTTCATATACCAGAAATGTTTGAAGCTACTGACTGAATGAAAGGAGCTGGCATCTCACTCTCTTTGAATCTTCTTTATCATGCTAGGATTAACAGGAAAAAGCTAAAAATTTCAGAATTGCACCGTGCAATGTGGAGATATTACTGTTTGTGCATTTACAATATTCATTGATTTTTTCCATTGAAAAACATGTTTTTCATATACCAGAAATGTTTGAAGCTACTGACTGAATGAAAGGAGCTGGCATCTCACTCTCTTTGAATCTTCTTTATCATGCTAGGATTAGCAGGAAAAAGCAAAAAATTTCAGAATTGCACCGTGCAATGTGGAGATATTACTGTTTGTGCATTTACAATATTCATTGATTTTTGCCATTGAAAAACATGTTTTTCATATACCAGAAATGTTTGAAGCTACTGACTGAATGAAAGGAGCTGGCATCTCACTCTCTTTGAATCTTCTTTATCATGCTAGGATTAACAGGAAAAAGCTAAAAATTTCAGAATTGCACCTTGCAATGTGGAGATATTACTGTTTGTGCATTTACAATATTCATTGATTTTTGCCATTGAAAAACATGTTTTTCATATACCAGAAATGTTTGAAGCTACTGACTGAATGAAAGGAGCTGGCATCTCACTCTCTTTGAATCTTCTTTATCATGCTAGGATTAACAGGAAAAAGCAAAAAATTTCAGAATTGCACCGTGCAATGTGGAGATATTACTGTTTGTGCATTTACAATATTCATTGATTTTTGCCATTGAAAAACGTCCAGAAATGTTTGAAGCTACTGACTGAATGAAAGGAGCTGGCATCTCACTCTCTTTGAATCTTCTTTATCATGCTAGGATTAACAGGAAAAAGCAAAAAATTTCAGAATTGCACCGTGCAATGTGGAGATATTACTGTTTGTGCATTTACAATATTCATTGATTTTTGCCATTGAAAAACATGTTTTTCATATACCAGAAATGTTTGAAGCTACTGACTGAATGAAAGGAGCTGGCATCTCACTCTCTTTGAATCTTCTTTATCATGCTAGGATTAACAGGAAAAAGCTAAAAATTTCAGAATTGCACCGTGCAATGTGGAGATATTACTGTTTGTGCATTTACAATATTCATTGATTTTTGCCATTGAAAAACATGTTTTTCATATACCAGAAATGTTTGAAGCTACTGACTGAATGAAAGGAGCTGGCATCTCACTCTCTTTGAATCTTCTTTATCATGCTAGGATTAGCAGGAAAAAGCAAAAAATTTCAGAATTGCACCGTGCAATGTGGAGATATTACTGTTTGTGCATTTACAATATTCATTGATTTTTGCCATTGAAAAACGTCCAGAAATGTTTGAAGCTACTGACTGAATGAAAGGAGCTGGCATCTCACTCTCTTTGAATCTTCTTTATCATGCTAGGATTAACAGGAAAAAGCAAAAAATTTCAGAATTGCACCGTGCAATGTGGAGATATTACTGTTTGTGCATTTACAATATTCATTGATTTTTGCCATTGAAAAACATGTTTTTCATATACCAGAAATGTTTGAAGCTACTGACTGAATGAAAGGAGCTGGCATCTCACTCTCTTTGAATCTTCTTTATCATGCTAGGATTAGCAGGAAAAAGCAAAAAATTTCAGAATTGCACCGTGCAATGTGGAGATATTACTGTTTGTGCATTTACAATATTCATTGATTTTTGCCATTGAAAAACATGTTTTTCATATACCAGAAATGTTTGAAGCTACTGACTGAATGAAAGGAGCTGGCATCTCACTCTCTTTGAATCTTCTTTATCATGCTAGGATTAGCAGGAAAAAGCAAAAAATTTCAGAATTGCACCGTGCAATGTGGAGATATTACTGTTTGTGCATTTACAATATTCATTGATTTTTGCCATTGAAAAACATGTTTTTCATATACCAGAAATGTTTGAAGCTACTGACTGAATGAAAGGAGCTGGCATCTCACTCTCTTTGAATCTTCTTTATCATGCTAGGATTAACAGGAAAAAGCTAAAAATTTCAGAATTGCACCGTGCAATGTGGAGATATTACTGTTTGTGCATTTACAATATTCATTGATTTTTGCCATTGAAAAACATGTTTTTCATATACCAGAAATGTTTGAAGCTACTGACTGAATGAAAGGAGCTGGCATCTCACTCTCTTTGAATCTTCTTTATCATGCTAGGATTAACAGGAAAAAGCTAAAAATTTCAGAATTGCACCTTGCAATGTGGAGATATTACTGTTTGTGCATTTACAATATTCATTGATTTTTGCCATTGAAAAACATGTTTTTCATATACCAGAAATGTTTGAAGCTACTGACTGAATGAAAGGAGCTGGCATCTCACTCTCTTTGAATCTTCTTTATCATGCTAGGATTAACAGGAAAAAGCAAAAAATTTCAGAATTGCACCGTGCAATGTGGAGATATTACTGTTTGTGCATTTACAATATTCATTGATTTTTGCCATTGAAAAACATGTTTTTCATATACCAGAAATGTTTGAAGCTACTGACTGAATGAAAGGAGCTGGCATCTCACTCTCTTTGAATCTTCTTTATCATGCTAGGATTAGCAGGAAAAAGCTAAAAATTTCAGAATTGCACCGTGCAATGTGGAGATATTACTGTTTGTGCATTTACAATATTCATTGATTTTTGCCATTGAAAAACATGTTTTTCATATACCAGAAATGTTTGAAGCTACTGACTGAATGAAAGGAGCTGGCATCTCACTCTCTTTGAATCTTCTTTATCATGCTAGGATTAACAGGAAAAAGCTAAAAATTTCAGAATTGCACCGTGCAATGTGGAGATATTACTGTTTGTGCATTTACAATATTCATTGATTTTTGCCATTGAAAAACGTCCAGAAATGTTTGAAGCTACTGACTGAATGAAAGGAGCTGGCATCTCACTCTCTTTGAATCTTCTTTATCATGCTAGGATTAGCAGGAAAAAGCAAAAAATTTCAGAATTGCACCGTGCAATGTGGAGATATTACTGTTTGTGCATTTACAATATTCATTGATTTTTGCCATTGAAAAACATGTTTTTCATATACCAGAAATGTTTGAAGCTACTGACTGAATGAAAGGAGCTGGCATCTCACTCTCTTTGAATCTTCTTTATCATGCTAGGATTAACAGGAAAAAGCTAAAAATTTCAGAATTGCACCGTGCAATGTGGAGATATTACTGTTTGTGCATTTACAATATTCATTGATTTTTGCCATTGAAAAACATGTTTTTCATATACCAGAAATGTTTGAAGCTACTGACTGAATGAAAGGAGCTGGCATCTCACTCTCTTTGAATCTTCTTTATCATGCTAGGATTAGCAGGAAAAAGCTAAAAATTTCAGAATTGCACCGTGCAATGTGGAGATATTACTGTTTGTGCATTTACAATATTCATTGATTTTTGCCATTGAAAAACATGTTTTTCATATACCAGAAATGTTTGAAGCTACTGACTGAATGAAAGGAGCTGGCATCTCACTCTCTTTGAATCTTCTTTATCATGCTAGGATTAGCAGGAAAAAGCAAAAAATTTCAGAATTGCACCGTGCAATGTGGAGATATTACTGTTTGTGCATTTACAATATTCATTGATTTTTGCCATTGAAAAACATGTTTTTCATATACCAGAAATGTTTGAAGCTACTGACTGAATGAAAGGAGCTGGCATCTCACTCTCTTTGAATCTTCTTTATCATGCTAGGATTAGCAGGAAAAAGCAAAAAATTTCAGAATTGCACCGTGCAATGTGGAGATATTACTGTTTGTGCATTTACAATATTCATTGATTTTTGCCATTGAAAAACATGTTTTTCATATACCAGAAATGTTTGAAGCTACTGACTGAATGAAAGGAGCTGGCATCTCACTCTCTTTGAATCTTCTTTATCATGCTAGGATTAACAGGAAAAAGCTAAAAATTTCAGAATTGCACCTTGCAATGTGGAGATATTACTGTTTGTGCATTTACAATATTCATTGATTTTTGCCATTGAAAAACATGTTTTTCATATACCAGAAATGTTTGAAACTACTGACTGAATGAAAGGAGCTGGCATCTCACTCTCTTTGAATCTTCTTTATCATGCTAGGATTAACAGGAAAAAGCTAAAAATTTCAGAATTGCACCTTGCAATGTGGAGATATTACTGTTTGTGCATTTACAATATTCATTGATTTTTGCCATTGAAAAACATGTTTTTCATATACCAGAAATGTTTGAAGCTACTGACTGAATGAAAGGAGCTGGCATCTCACTCTCTTTGAATCTTCTTTATCATGCTAGGCTTAACAGGAAAAAGCTAAAAATTTCAGAATTGCACTTTGCAATGTGGAGATATTACTGTTTGTGCATTTACAATATTCATTGATTTTTGCCATTGAAAAACATGTTTTTCATATACCAGAAATGTTTGAAGCTACTGACTGAATGAAAGGAGCTGGCATCTCACTCTCTTTGAATCTTCTTTATCATGCTAGGATTAACAGGAAAAAGCAAAAAATTTCAGAATTGCACCGTGCAATGTGGAGATATTACTGTTTGTGCATTTACAATATTCATTGATTTTTGCCATTGAAAAACATGTTTTTCATATACCAGAAATGTTTGAAGCTACTGACTGAATGAAAGGAGCTGGCATCTCACTCTCTTTGAATCTTCTTTATCATGCTAGGATTAGCAGGAAAAAGCTAAAAATTTCAGAATTGCACCGTGCAATGTGGAGATATTACTGTTTGTGCATTTACAATATTCATTGATTTTTGCCATTGAAAAACATGTTTTTCATATACCAGAAATGTTTGAAGCTACTGACTGAATGAAAGGAGCTGGCATCTCACTCTCTTTGAATCTTCTTTATCATGCTAGGATTAGCAGGAAAAAGCAAAAAATTTCAGAATTGCACCGTGCAATGTGGAGATATTACTGTTTGTGCATTTACAATATTCATTGATTTTTGCCATTGAAAAACGTCCAGAAATGTTTGAAGCTACTGACTGAATGAAAGGAGCTGGCATCTCACTCTCTTTGAATCTTCTTTATCATGCTAGGATTAACAGGAAAAAGCTAAAAATTTCAGAATTGCACCTTGCAATGTGGAGATATTACTGTTTGTGCATTTACAATATTCATTGATTTTTGCCATTGAAAAACATGTTTTTCATATACCAGAAATGTTTGAAGCTACTGACTGAATGAAAGGAGCTGGCATCTCACTCTCTTTGAATCTTCTTTATCATGCTAGGATTAACAGGAAAAAGCTAAAAATTTCAGAATTGCACCGTGCAATGTGGAGATATTACTGTTTGTGCATTTACAATATTCATTGATTTTTGCCATTGAAAAACATGTTTTTCATATACCAGAAATGTTTGAAGCTACTGACTGAATGAAAGGAGCTGGCATCTCACTCTCTTTGAATCTTCTTTATCATGCTAGGATTAGCAGGAAAAAGCTAAAAATTTCAGAATTGCACCTTGCAATGTGGAGATATTACTGTTTGTGCATTTACAATATTCATTGATTTTTGCCATTGAAAAACATGTTTTTCATATACCAGAAATGTTTGAAGCTACTGACTGAATGAAAGGAGCTGGCATCTCACTCTCTTTGAATCTTCTTTATCATGCTAGGATTAGCAGGAAAAAGCAAAAAATTTCAGAATTGCACCTTGCAATGTGGAGATATTACTGTTTGTGCATTTACAATATTCATTGATTTTTGCCATTGAAAAACGTCCAGAAATGTTTGAAGCTACTGACTGAATGAAAGGAGCTGGCATCTCACTCTCTTTGAATCTTCTTTATCATGCTAGGATTAACAGGAAAAAGCAAAAAATTTCAGAATTGCACCGTGCAATGTGGAGATATTACTGTTTGTGCATTTACAATATTCATTGATTTTTGCCATTGAAAAACATGTTTTTCATATACCAGAAATGTTTGAAGCTACTGACTGAATGAAATGAGCTGGCATCTCACTCTCTTTGAATCTTCTTTATCATGCTAGGATTAGCAGGAAAAAGCAAAAAATTTCAGAATTGCACCTTGCAATGTGGAGATATTACTGTTTGTGCATTTACAATATTCATTGATTTTTGCCATTGAAAAACATGTTTTTCATATACCAGAAATGTTTGAAGCTACTGACTGAATGAAAGGAGCTGGCATCTCACTCTCTTTGAATCTTCTTTATCATGCTAGGATTAACAGGAAAAAGCTAAAAATTTCAGAATTGCACCTTGCAATGTGGAGATATTACTGTTTGTGCATTTACAATATTCATTGATTTTTGCCATTGAAAAACATGTTTTTCATATACCAGAAATGTTTGAAGCTACTGACTGAATGAAAGGAGCTGGCATCTCACTCTCTTTGAATCTTCTTTATCATGCTAGGATTAGCAGGAAAAAGCTAAAAATTTCAGAATTGCACCTTGCAATGTGGAGATATTACTGTTTGTGCATTTACAATATTCATTGATTTTTGCCATTGAAAAACATGTTTTTCATATACCAGAAATGTTTGAAGCTACTGACTGAATGAAAGGAGCTGGCATCTCACTCTCTTTGAATCTTCTTTATCATGCTAGGATTAGCAGGAAAAAGCAAAAAATTTCAGAATTGCACCGTGCAATGTGGAGATATTACTGTTTGTGCATTTACAATATTCATTGATTTTTGCCATTGAAAAACGTCCAGAAATGTTTGAAGCTACTGACTGAATGAAAGGAGCTGGCATCTCACTCTCTTTGAATCTTCTTTATCATGCTAGGATTAGCAGGAAAAAGCAAAAAATTTCAGAATTGCACCGTGCAATGTGGAGATATTACTGTTTGTGCATTTACAATATTCATTGATTTTTGCCATTGAAAAACATGTTTTTCATATACCAGAAATGTTTGAAGCTACTGACTGAATGAAAGGAGCTGGCATCTCACTCTCTTTGAATCTTCTTTATCATGCTAGGATTAGCAGGAAAAAGCTAAAAATTTCAGAATTGCACCGTGAAATGTGGAGATATTACTGTTTGTGCATTTACAATATTCATTGATTTTTGCCATTGAAAAACATGTTTTTCATATACCAGAAATGTTTGAAGCTACTGACTGAATGAAAGGAGCTGGCATCTCACTCTCTTTGAATCTTCTTTATCATGCTAGGATTAACAGGAAAAAGCTAAAAATTTCAGAATTGCACCGTGCAATGTGGAGATATTACTGTTTGTGCATTTACAATATTCATTGATTTTTGCCATTGAAAAACGTCCAGAAATGTTTGAAGCTACTGACTGAATGAAAGGAGCTGGCATCTCACTCTCTTTGAATCTTCTTTATCATGCTAGGATTAGCAGGAAAAAGCTAAAAATTTCAGAATTGCACCTTGCAATGTGGAGATATTACTGTTTGTGCATTTACAATATTCATTGATTTTTGCCATTGAAAAACATGTTTTTCATATACCAGAAATGTTTGAAGCTACTGACTGAATGAAAGGAGCTGGCATCTCACTCTCTTTGAATCTTCTTTATCATGCTAGGATTAGCAGGAAAAAGCAAAAAATTTCAGAATTGCACCGTGCAATGTGGAGATATTACTGTTTGTGCATTTACAATATTCATTGATTTTTGCCATTGAAAAACGTCCAGAAATGTTTGAAGCTACTGACTGAATGAAAGGAGCTGGCATCTCACTCTCTTTGAATCTTCTTTATCATGCTAGGATTAGCAGGAAAAAGCAAAAAATTTCAGAATTGCACCGTGCAATGTGGAGATATTACTGTTTGTGCATTTACAATATTCATTGATTTTTGCCATTGAAAAACATGTTTTTCATATACCAGAAATGTTTGAAGCTACTGACTGAATGAAAGGAGCTGGCACCTCACTCTCTTTGAATCTTCTTTATCATGCTAGGATTAGCAGGAAAAAGCAAAAAATTTCAGAATTGCACCGTGCAATGTGGAGATATTACTGTTTGTGCATTTACAATATTCATTGATTTTTGCCATTGAAAAACATGTTTTTCATATACCAGAAATGTTTGAAGCTACTGACTGAATGAAAGGAGCTGGCATCTCACTCTCTTTGAATCTTCTTTATCATGCTAGGATTAGCAGGAAAAAGCTAAAAATTTCAGAATTGCACCGTGCAATGTGGAGATATTACTGTTTGTGCATTTACAATATTCATTGATTTTTGCCATTGAAAAACATGTTTTTCATATACCAGAAATGTTTGAAGCTACTGACTGAATGAAAGGAGCTGGCATCTCACTCTCTTTGAATCTTCTTTATCATGCTAGGATTAACAGGAAAAAGCTAAAAATTTCAGAATTGCACCGTGCAATGTGGAGATATTACTGTTTGTGCATTTACAATATTCATTGATTTTTGCCATTGAAAAACGTCCAGAAATGTTTGAAGCTACTGACTGAATGAAAGGAGCTGGCATCTCACTCTCTTTGAATCTTCTTTATCATGCTAGGATTAGCAGGAAAAAGCAAAAAATTTCAGAATTGCACCTTGCAATGTGGAGATATTACTGTTTGTGCATTTACAATATTCATTGATTTTTGCCATTGAAAAACATGTTTTTCATATACCAGAAATGTTTGAAGCTACTGACTGAATGAAAGGAGCTGGCATCTCACTCTCTTTGAATCTTCTTTATCATGCTAGGATTAGCAGGAAAAAGCAAAAAATTTCAGAATTGCACCGTGCAATGTGGAGATATTACTGTTTGTGCATTTACAATATTCATTGATTTTTGCCATTGAAAAACGTCCAGAAATGTTTGAAGCTACTGACTGAATGAAAGGAGCTGGCATCTCACTCTCTTTGAATCTTCTTTATCATGCTAGGATTAGCAGGAAAAAGCAAAAAATTTCAGAATTGCACCGTGCAATGTGGAGATATTACTGTTTGTGCATTTACAATATTCATTGATTTTTGCCATTGAAAAACATGTTTTTCATATACCAGAAATGTTTGAAGCTACTGACTGAATGAAAGGAGCTGGCATCTCACTCTCTTTGAATCTTCTTTATCATGCTAGGATTAGCAGGAAAAAGCAAAAAATTTCAGAATTGCACCGTGCAATGTGGAGATATTACTGTTTGTGCATTTACAATATTCATTGATTTTTGCCATTGAAAAACATGTTTTTCATATACCAGAAATGTTTGAAGCTACTGACTGAATGAAAGGAGCTGGCATCTCACTCTCTTTGAATCTTCTTTATCATGCTAGGATTAGCAGGAAAAGCAAAAAATTTCAGAATTGCACCGTGCAATGTGGAGATATTACTGTTTGTGCATTTACAATATTCATTGATTTTTGCCATTGAAAAACGTCCAGAAATGTTTGAAGCTACTGACTGAATGATAGGAGCTGGCATCTCACTCTCTTTGAATCTTCTTTATCATGCTAGGATTAACAGGAAAAAGCTAAAAATTTCAGAATTGCACCTTGCAATGTGGAGATATTACTGTTTGTGCATTTACAATATTCATTGATTTTTGCCATTGAAAAACATGTTTTTCATATACCAGAAATGTTTGAAGCTACTGACTGAATGAAAGGAGCTGGCATCTCACTCTCTTTGAATCTTCTTTATCATGCTAGGATTAGCAGGAAAAAGCTAAAAATTTCAGAATTGCACCGTGCAATGTGGAGATATTACTGTTTGTGCATTTACAATATTCATTGATTTTTGCCATTGAAAAACATGTTTTTCATATACCAGAAATGTTTGAAGCTACTGACTGAATGAAAGGAGCTGGCATCTCACTCTCTTTGAATCTTCTTTATCATGCTAGGATTAGCAGGAAAAAGCTAAAAATTTCAGAATTGCACCTTGCAATGTGGAGATATTACTGTTTGTGCATTTACAATATTCATTGATTTTTGCCATTGAAAAACATGTTTTTCATATACCAGAAATGTTTGAAGCTACTGACTGAATGAAAGGAGCTGGCATCTCACTCTCTTTGAATCTTCTTTATCATGCTAGGATTAGCAGGAAAAAGCAAAAAATTTCAGAATTGCACCGTGCAATGTGGAGATATTACTGTTTGTGCATTTACAATATTCATTGATTTTTGCCATTGAAAAACATGTTTTTCATATACCAGAAATGTTTGAAGCTACTGACTGAATGAAAGGAGCTGGCATCTCACTCTCTTTGAATCTTCTTTATCATGCTAGGATTAGCAGGAAAAAGCTAAAAATTTCAGAATTGCACCTTGCAATGTGGAGATATTACTGTTTGTGCATTTACAATATTCATTGATTTTTGCCATTGAAAAACGTCCAGAAATGTTTGAAGCTACTGACTGAATGAAAGGAGCTGGCATCTCACTCTCTTTGAATCTTCTTTATCATGCTAGGATTAACAGGAAAAAGCAAAAAATTTCAGAATTGCACCGTGCAATGTGGAGATATTACTGTTTGTGCATTTACAATATTCATTGATTTTTGCCATTGAAAAACATGTTTTTCATATACCAGAAATGTTTGAAGCTACTGACTGAATGAAAGGAGCTGGCATCTCACTCTCTTTGAATCTTCTTTATCATGCTAGGATTAGCAGGAAAAAGCAAAAAATTTCAGAATTGCACCTTGCAATGTGGAGATATTACTGTTTGTGCATTTACAATATTCATTGATTTTTGCCATTGAAAAACATGTTTTTCATATACCAGAAATGTTTGAAGCTACTGACTGAATGAAAGGAGCTGGCATCTCACTCTCTTTGAATCTTCTTTATCATGCTAGGATTAACAGGAAAAAGCTAAAAATTTCAGAATTGCACCTTGCAATGTGGAGATATTACTGTTTGTGCCTTTACAATATTCATTGATTTTTGCCATTGAAAAACATGTTTTTCATATACCAGAAATGTTTGAAGCTACTGACTGAATGAAAGGAGCTGGCATCTCACTCTCTTTGAATCTTCTTTATCATGCTAGGATTAGCAGGAAAAAGCTAAAAATTTCAGAATTGCACCGTGCAATGTGGAGATATTACTGTTTGTGTATTTACAATATTCATTGATTTTTGCCATTGAAAAACATGTTTTTCATATACCAGAAATGTTTGAAGCTACTGACTGAATGAAAGGAGCTGGCATCTCACTCTCTTTGAATCTTCTTTATCATGCTAGGATTAGCAGGAAAAAGCTAAAAATTTCAGAATTGCACCTTGCAATGTGGAGATATTACTGTTTGTGCATTTACAATATTCATTGATTTTTGCCATTGAAAAACATGTTTTTCATATACCAGAAATGTTTGAAGCTACTGACTGAATGAAAGGAGCTGGCATCTCACTCTCTTTGAATCTTCTTTATCATGCTAGGATTAGCAGGAAAAAGCAAAAAATTTCAGAATTGCACCGTGCAATGTGGAGATATTACTGTTTGTGCATTTACAATATTCATTGATTTTTGCCATTGAAAAACATGTTTTTCATATACCAGAAATGTTTGAAGCTACTGACTGAATGAAAGGAGCTGGCATCTCACTCTCTTTGAATCTTCTTTATCATGCTAGGATTAGCAGGAAAAAGCAAAAAATTTCAGAATTGCACCTTGCAATGTGGAGATATTACTGTTTGTGCATTTACAATATTCATTGATTTTTGCCATTGAAAAACGTCCAGAAATGTTTGAAGCTACTGACTGAATGAAAGGAGCTGGCATCTCACTCTCTTTGAATCTTCTTTATCATGCTAGGATTAACAGGAAAAAGCAAAAAATTTCAGAATTGCACCGTGCAATGTGGAGATATTACTGTTTGTGCATTTACAATATTCATTGATTTTTGCCATTGAAAAACATGTTTTTCATATACCAGAAATGTTTGAAGCTACTGACTGAATGAAAGGAGCTGGCATCTCACTCTCTTTGAATCTTCTTTATCATGCTAGGATTAGCAGGAAAAAGCAAAAAATTTCAGAATTGCACCTTGCAATGTGGAGATATTACTGTTTGTGCATTTACAATATTCATTGATTTTTGCCATTGAAAAACATGTTTTTCATATACCAGAAATGTTTGAAGCTACTGACTGAATGAAAGGAGCTGGCATCTCACTCTCTTTGAATCTTCTTTATCATGCTAGGATTAACAGGAAAAAGCTAAAAATTTCAGAATTGCACCTTGCAATGTGGAGATATTACTGTTTGTGCATTTACAATATTCATTGATTTTTGCCATTGAAAAACATGTTTTTCATATACCAGAAATGTTTGAAGCTACTGACTGAATGAAAGGAGCTGGCATCTCACTCTCTTTGAATCTTCTTTATCATGCTAGGATTAGCAGGAAAAAGCTAAAAATTTCAGAATTGCACCTTGCAATGTGGAGATATTACTGTTTGTGCATTTACAATATTCATTGATTTTTGCCATTGAAAAACATGTTTTTCATATACCAGAAATGTTTGAAGCTACTGACTGAATGAAAGGAGCTGGCATCTCACTCTCTTTGAATCTTCTTTATCATGCTAGGATTAGCAGGAAAAAGCAAAAAATTTCAGAATTGCACCGTGCAATGTGGAGATATTACTGTTTGTGCATTTACAATATTCATTGATTTTTGCCATTGAAAAACGTCCAGAAATGTTTGAAGCTACTGACTGAATGAAAGGAGCTGGCATCTCACTCTCTTTGAATCTTCTTTATCATGCTAGGATTAGCAGGAAAAAGCAAAAAATTTCAGAATTGCACCGTGCAATGTGGAGATATTACTGTTTGTGCATTTACAATATTCATTGATTTTTGCCATTGAAAAACATGTTTTTCATATACCAGAAATGTTTGAAGCTACTGACTGAATGAAAGGAGCTGGCATCTCACTCTCTTTGAATCTTCTTTATCATGCTAGGATTAGCAGGAAAAAGCTAAAAATTTCAGAATTGCACCGTGCAATGTGGAGATATTACTGTTTGTGCATTTACAATATTCATTGATTTTTGCCATTGAAAAACATGTTTTTCATATACCAGAAATGTTTGAAGCTACTGACTGAATGAAAGGAGCTGGCATCTCACTCTCTTTGAATCTTCTTTATCATGCTAGGATTAACAGGAAAAAGCTAAAAATTTCAGAATTGCACCGTGCAATGTGGAGATATTACTGTTTGTGCATTTACAATATTCATTGATTTTTGCCATTGAAAAACGTCCAGAAATGTTTGAAGCTACTGACTGAATGAAAGGAGCTGGCATCTCACTCTCTTTGAATCTTCTTTATCATGCTAGGATTAGCAGGAAAAAGCTAAAAATTTCAGAATTGCACCTTGCAATGTGGAGATATTACTGTTTGTGCATTTACAATATTCATTGATTTTTGCCATTGAAAAACATGTTTTTCATATACCAGAAATGTTTGAAGCTACTGACTGAATGAAAGGAGCTGGCATCTCACTCTCTTTGAATCTTCTTTATCATGCTAGGATTAGCAGGAAAAAGCAAAAAATTTCAGAATTGCACCGTGCAATGTGGAGATATTACTGTTTGTGCATTTACAATATTCATTGATTTTTGCCATTGAAAAACGTCCAGAAATGTTTGAAGCTACTGACTGAATGAAAGGAGCTGGCATCTCACTCTCTTTGAATCTTCTTTATCATGCTAGGATTAGCAGGAAAAAGCAAAAAATTTCAGAATTGCACCGTGCAATGTGGAGATATTACTGTTTGTGCATTTACAATATTCATTGATTTTTGCCATTGAAAAACATGTTTTTCATATACCAGAAATGTTTGAAGCTACTGACTGAATGAAAGGAGCTGGCATCTCACTCTCTTTGAATCTTCTTTATCATGCTAGGATTAGCAGGAAAAAGCAAAAAATTTCAGAATTGCACCGTGCAATGTGGAGATATTACTGTTTGTGCATTTACAATATTCATTGATTTTTGCCATTGAAAAACATGTTTTTCATATACCAGAAATGTTTGAAGCTACTGACTGAATGAAAGGAGCTGGCATCTCACTCTCTTTGAATCTTCTTTATCATGCTAGGATTAGCAGGAAAAAGCTAAAAATTTCAGAATTGCACCGTGCAATGTGGAGATATTACTGTTTGTGCATTTACAATATTCATTGATTTTTGCCATTGAAAAACATGTTTTTCATATACCAGAAATGTTTGAAGCTACTGACTGAATGAAAGGAGCTGGCATCTCACTCTCTTTGAATCTTCTTTATCATGCTAGGATTAACAGGAAAAAGCTAAAAATTTCAGAATTGCACCGTGCAATGTGGAGATATTACTGTTTGTGCATTTACAATATTCTTTGATTTTTGCCATTGAAAAACGTCCAGAAATGTTTGAAGCTACTGACTGAATGAAAGGAGCTGGCATCTCACTCTCTTTGAATCTTCTTTATCATGCTAGGATTAGCAGGAAAAAGCAAAAAATTTCAGAATTGCACCTTGCAATGTGGAGATATTACTGTTTGTGCATTTACAATATTCATTGATTTTTGCCATTGAAAAACATGTTTTTCATATACCAGAAATGTTTGAAGCTACTGACTGAATGAAAGGAGCTGGCATCTCACTCTCTTTGAATCTTCTTTATCATGCTAGGATTAGCAGGAAAAAGCAAAAAATTTCAGAATTGCACCGTGCAATGTGGAGATATTACTGTTTGTGCATTTACAATATTCATTGATTTTTGCCATTGAAAAACGTCCAGAAATGTTTGAAGCTACTGACTGAATGAAAGGAGCTGGCATCTCACTCTCTTTGAATCTTCTTTATCATGCTAGGATTAGCAGGAAAAAGCAAAAAATTTCAGAATTGCACCGTGCAATGTGGAGATATTACTGTTTGTGCATTTACAATATTCATTGATTTTTGCCATTGAAAAACATGTTTTTCATATACCAGAAATGTTTGAAGCTACTGACTGAATGAAAGGAGCTGGCATCTCACTCTCTTTGAATCTTCTTTATCATGCTAGGATTAGCAGGAAAAAGCAAAAAATTTCAGAATTGCACCGTGCAATGTGGAGATATTACTGTTTGTGCATTTACAATATTCATGGATTTTTGCCATTGAAAAACATGTTTTTCATATACCAGAAATGTTTGAAGCTACTGACTGAATGAAAGGAGCTGGCATCTCACTCTCTTTGAATCTTCTTTATCATGCTAGGATTAGCAGGAAAAAGCAAAAAATTTCAGAATTGCACCGTGCAATGTGGAGATATTACTGTTTGTGCATTTACAATATTCATTGATTTTTGCCATTGAAAAACGTCCAGAAATGTTTGAAGCTACTGACTGAATGAAAGGAGCTGGCATCTCACTCTCTTTGAATCTTCTTTATCATGCTAGGATTAGCAGGAAAAAGCAAAAAATTTCAGAATTGCACCGTGCAATGTGGAGATATTACTGTTTGTGCATTTACAATATTCATTGATTTTTGCCATTGAAAAACATGTTTTTCATATACCAGAAATGTTTGAAGCTACTGACTGAATGAAAGGAGCTGGCATCTCACTCTCTTTGAATCTTCTTTATCATGCTAGGATTAACAGGAAAAAGCTAAAAATTTCAGAATTGCACCGTGCAATGTGGAGATATTACTATTTGTGCATTTACAATATTCATTGATTTTTGCCATTGAAAAACATGTTTTTCATATACCAGAAATGTTTGAAGCTACTGACTGAATGAAAGGAGCTGGCATCTCACTCTCTTTGAATCTTCTTTATCATGCTAGGATTAGCAGGAAAAAGCTAAAAATTTCAGAATTGCACCGTGCAATGTGGAGATATTACTGTTTGTGCATTTACAATATTCATTGATTTTTGCCATTGAAAAACATGTTTTTCATATACCAGAAATGTTTGAAGCTACTGACTGAATGAAAGGAGCTGGCATCTCACTCTCTTTGAATCTTCTTTATCATGCTAGGATTAACAGGAAAAAGCTAAAAATTTCAGAATTGCACCGTGCAATGTGGAGATATTACTGTTTGTGCATTTACAATATTCATTGATTTTTGCCATTGAAAAACGTCCAGAAATGTTTGAAGCTACTGACTGAATGAAAGGAGCTGGCATCTCACTCTCTTTGAATCTTCTTTATCATGCTAGGATTAGCAGGAAAAAGCAAAAAATTTCAGAATTGCACCTTGCAATGTGGAGATATTACTGTTTGTGCATTTACAATATTCATTGATTTTTGCCATTGAAAAACATGTTTTTCATATACCAGAAATGTTTGAAGCTACTGACTGAATGAAAGGAGCTGGCATCTCACTCTCTTTGAATCTTCTTTATCATGCTAGGATTAGCAGGAAAAAGCAAAAAATTTCAGAATTGCACCGTGCAATGTGGAGATATTACTGTTTGTGCATTTACAATATTCATTGATTTTTGCCATTGAAAAACGTCCAGAAATGTTTGAAGCTACTGACTGAATGAA
This sequence comes from Phyllobates terribilis, assembly GCF_046119375.1. NCBI lineage: Eukaryota > Metazoa > Chordata > Amphibia > Anura > Dendrobatidae > Phyllobates > Phyllobates terribilis. The sequence continues at coordinate 19,411 of NW_027365263.1, read as the reverse complement.
AGGAGCTGGCATCTCACTCTCTTTGAATCTTCTTTATCATGCTAGGATTAGCAGGAAAAAGCAAAAAATTTCAGAATTGCACCGTGCAATGTGGAGATATTACTGTTTGTGCATTTACAATATTCATTGATTTTTGCCATTGAAAAACATGTTTTTCATATACCAGAAATGTTTGAAGCTACTGACTGAATGAAAGGAGCTGGCATCTCACTCTCTTTGAATCTTCTTTATCATGCTAGGATTAGCAGGAAAAAGCAAAAAATTTCAGAATTGCACCGTGCAATGTGGAGATATTACTGTTTGTGCATTTACAATATTCATTGATTTTTGCCATTGAAAAACGTCCAGAAATGTTTGAAGCTACTGACTGAATGAAAGGAGCTGGCATCTCACTCTCTTTGAATCTTCTTTATCATGCTAGGATTAGCAGGAAAAAGCAAAAAATTTCAGAATTGCACCGTGCAATGTGGAGATATTACTGTTTGTGCATTTACAATATTCATTGATTTTTGCCATTGAAAAACATGTTTTTCATATACCAGAAATGTTTGAAGCTACTGACTGAATGAAAGGAGCTGGCATCTCACTCTCTTTGAATCTTCTTTATCATGCTAGGATTAACAGGAAAAAGCTAAAAATTTCAGAATTGCACCGTGCAATGTGGAGATATTACTATTTGTGCATTTACAATATTCATTGATTTTTGCCATTGAAAAACATGTTTTTCATATACCAGAAATGTTTGAAGCTACTGACTGAATGAAAGGAGCTGGCATCTCACTCTCTTTGAATCTTCTTTATCATGCTAGGATTAGCAGGAAAAAGCAAAAAATTTCAGAATTGCACCTTGCAATGTGGAGATATTACTGTTTGTGCATTTACAATATTCATTGATTTTTGCCATTGAAAAACATGTTTTTCATATACCAGAAATGTTTGAAGCTACTGACTGAATGAAAGGAGCTGGCATCTCACTCTCTTTGAATCTTCTTTATCATGCTAGGATTAGCAGGAAAAAGCTAAAAATTTCAGAATTGCACCTTGCAATGTGGAGATATTACTGTTTGTGCATTTACAATATTCATTGATTTTTGCCATTGAAAAACATGTTTTTCATATACCAGAAATGTTTGAAGCTACTGACTGAATGAAAGGAGCTGGCATCTCACTCTCTTTGAATCTTCTTTATCATGCTAGGATTAACAGGAAAAAGCAAAAAATTTCAGAATTGCACCGTGCAATGTGGAGATATTACTGTTTGTGCATTTACAATATTCATTGATTTTTGCCATTGAAAAACATGTTTTTCATATACCAGAAATGTTTGAAGCTACTGACTGAATGAAAGGAGCTGGCATCTCACTCTCTTTGAATCTTCTTTATCATGCTAGGATTAGCAGGAAAAAGCAAAAAATTTCAGAATTGCACCTTGCAATGTGGAGATATTACTGTTTGTGCATTTACAATATTCATTGATTTTTGCCATTGAAAAACATGTTTTTCATATACCAGAAATGTTTGAAGCTACTGACTGAATGAAAGGAGCTGGCATCTCACTCTCTTTGAATCTTCTTTATCATGCTAGGATTAGCAGGAAAAAGCTAAAAATTTCAGAATTGCACCTTGCAATGTGGAGATATTACTGTTTGTGCATTTACAATATTCATTGATTTTTGCCATTGAAAAACATGTTTTTCATATACCAGAAATGTTTGAAGCTACTGACTGAATGAAAGGAGCTGGCATCTCACTCTCTTTGAATCTTCTTTATCATGCTAGGATTAGCAGGAAAAAGCAAAAAATTTCAGAATTGCACCTTGCAATGTGGAGATATTACTGTTTGTGCATTTACAATATTCATTGATTTTTGCCATTGAAAAACATGTTTTTCATATACCAGAAATGTTTGAAGCTACTGACTGAATGAAAGGAGCTGGCATCTCACTCTCTTTGAATCTTCTTTATCATGCTAGGATTAGCAGGAAAAAGCAAAAAATTTCAGAATTGCACCGTGCAATGTGGAGATATTACTGTTTGTGCATTTACAATATTCATTGATTTTTGCCATTGAAAAACGTCCAGAAATGTTTGAAGCTACTGACTGAATGAAAGGAGCTGGCATCTCACTCTCTTTGAATCTTCTTTATCATGCTAGGATTAGCAGGAAAAAGCTAAAAATTTCAGAATTGCACCGTGCAATGTGGAGATATTACTGTTTGTGCATTTACAATATTCATTGATTTTTGCCATTGAAAAACATGTTTTTCATATACCAGAAATGTTTGAAGCTACTGACTGAATGAAAGGAGCTGGCATCTCACTCTCTTTGAATATTCTTTATCATGCTAGGATTAGCAGGAAAAAGCAAAAAATTTCAGAATTGCACCGTGCAATGTGGAGATATTACTGTTTGTGCATTTACAATATTCATTGATTTTTGCCATTGAAAAACATGTTTTTTATATACCAGAAATGTTTGAAGCTACTGACTGAATGAAAGGAGCTGGCATCTCACTCTCTTTGAATCTTCTTTATCATGCTAGGATTAGCAGGAAAAAGCTAAAAATTTCAGAATTGCACCGTGCAATGTGGAGATATTACTGTTTGTGCATTTACAATATTCATTGATTTTTGCCATTGAAAAACATGTTTTTCATATACCAGAAATGTTTGAAGCTACTGACTGAATGAAAGGAGCTGGCATCTCACTCTCTTTGAATCTTCTTTATCATGCTAGGATTAACAGGAAAAAGCTAAAAATTTCAGAATTGCACCGTGCAATGTGGAGATATTACTGTTTGTGCATTTACAATATTCATTGATTTTTGCCATTGAAAAACGTCCAGAAATGTTTGAAGCTACTGACTGAATGAAAGGAGCTGGCATCTGACTCTCTTTGAATCTTCTTTATCATGCTAGGATTAGCAGGAAAAAGCTAAAAATTTCAGAATTGCACCTTGCAATGTGGAGATATTACTGTTTGTGCATTTACAATATTCATTGATTTTTGCCATTGAAAAACATGTTTTTCATATACCAGAAATGTTTGAAGCTACTGACTGAATGAAAGGAGCTGGCATCTCACTCTCTTTGAATCTTCTTTATCATGCTAGGATTAACAGGAAAAAGCAAAAAATTTCAGAATTGCACCGTGCAATGTGGAGATATTACTGTTTGTGCATTTACAATATTCATTGATTTTTGCCATTGAAAAACATGTTTTTCATATACCAGAAATGTTTGAAGCTACTGACTGAATGAAAGGAGCTGGCATCTCACTCTCTTTGAATCTTCTTTATCATGCTAGGATTAGCAGGAAAAAGCAAAAAATTTCAGAATTGCACCTTGCAATGTGGAGATATTACTGTTTGTGCATTTACAATATTCATTGATTTTTGCCATTGAAAAACATGTTTTTCATATACCAGAAATGTTTGAAGCTACTGACTGAATGAAAGGAGCTGGCATCTCACTCTCTTTGAATCTTCTTTATCATGCTAGGATTAGCAGGAAAAAGCTAAAAATTTCAGAATTGCACCTTGCAATGTGGAGATATTACTGTTTGTGCATTTACAATATTCATTGATTTTTGCCATTGAAAAACATGTTTTTCATATACCAGAAATGTTTGAAGCTACTGACTGAATGAAAGGAGCTGGCATCTCACTCTCTTTGAATCTTCTTTATCATGCTAGGATTAGCAGGAAAAAGCAAAAAATTTCAGAATTGCACCTTGCAATGTGGAGATATTACTGTTTGTGCATTTACAATATTCATTGATTTTTGCCATTGAAAAACATGTTTTTCATATACCAGAAATGTTTGAAGCTACTGACTGAATGAAAGGAGCTGGCATCTCACTCTCTTTGAATCTTCTTTATCATGCTAGGATTAGCAGGAAAAAGCTAAAAATTTCAGAATTGCACCGTGCAATGTGGAGATATTACTGTTTGTGCATTTACAATATTCATTGATTTTTGCCATTGAAAAACGTCCAGAAATGTTTGAAGCTACTGACTGAATGAAAGGAGCTGGCATCTCACTCTCTTTGAATCTTCTTTATCATGCTAGGATTAGCAGGAAAAAGCTAAAAATTTCAGAATTGCACCGTGCAATGTGGAGATATTACTGTTTGTGCATTTACAATATTCATTGATTTTTGCCATTGAAAAACATGTTTTTCATATACCAGAAATGTTTGAAGCTACTGACTGAATGAAAGGAGCTGGCATCTCACTCTCTTTGAATCTTCTTTATCATGCTAGGATTAGCAGGAAAAAGCTAAAAATTTCAGAATTGCACCGTGCAATGTGGAGATATTACTGTTTGTGCATTTACAATATTCATTGATTTTTGCCATTGAAAAACATGTTTTTCATATACCAGAAATGTTTGAAGCTACTGACTGAATGAAAGGAGCTGGCATCTCACTCTCTTTGAATCTTCTTTATCATGCTAGGATTAACAGGAAAAAGCTAAAAATTTCAGAATTGCACCGTGCAATGTGGAGATATTACTGTTTGTGCATTTACAATATTCATTGATTTTTGCCATTGAAAAACGTCCAGAAATGTTTGAAGCTACTGACTGAATGAAAGGAGCTGGCATCTCACTCTCTTTGAATCTTCTTTATCATGCTAGGATTAGCAGGAAAAAGCAAAAAATTTCAGAATTGCACCTTGCAATGTGGAGATATTACTGTTTGTGCATTTACAATATTCATTGATTTTTGCCATTGAAAAACATGTTTTTCATATACCAGAAATGTTTGAAGCTACTGACTGAATGAAAGGAGCTGGCATCTCACTCTCTTTGAATCTTCTTTATCATGCTAGGATTAGCAGGAAAAAGCAAAAAATTTCAGAATTGCACCGTGCAATGTGGAGATATTACTGTTTGTGCATTTACAATATTCATTGATTTTGCCATTGAAAAACGTCCAGAAATGTTTGAAGCTACTGACTGAATGAAAGGAGCTGGCATCTCACTCTCTTTGAATCTTCTTTATCATGCTAGGATTAGCAGGAAAAAGCAAAAAATTTCAGAATTGTACCGTGCAATGTGGAGATATTACTGTTTGTGCATTTACAATATTCATTGATTTTTGCCATTGAAAAACATGTTTTTCATATACCAGAAATGTTTGAAGCTACTGACTGAATGAAAGGAGCTGGCATCTCACTCTCTTTGAATCTTCTTTATCATGCTAGGATTAGCAGGAAAAAGCAAAAAATTTCAGAATTGCACCGTGCAATGTGGAGATATTACTGTTTGTGCATTTACAATATTCATGGATTTTTGCCATTGAAAAACATGTTTTTCATATACCAGAAATGTTTGAAGCTACTGACTGAATGAAAGGAGCTGGCATCTCACTCTCTTTGAATCTTCTTTATCATGCTAGGATTAGCAGGAAAAAGCAAAAAATTTCAGAATTGCACCGTGCAATGTGGAGATATTACTGTTTGTGCATTTACAATATTCATTGATTTTTGCCATTGAAAAACGTCCAGAAATGTTTGAAGCTACTGACTGAATGAAAGGAGCTGGCATCTCACTCTCTTTGAATCTTCTTTATCATGCTAGGATTAGCAGGAAAAAGCAAAAAATTTCAGAATTGCACCGTGCAATGTGGAGATATTACTGTTTGTGCATTTACAATATTCATTGATTTTTGCCATTGAAAAACATGTTTTTCATATACCAGAAATGTTTGAAGCTACTGACTGAATGAAAGGAGCTGGCATCTCACTCTCTTTGAATCTTCTTTATCATGCTAGGATTAACAGGAAAAAGCTAAAAATTTCAGAATTGCACCGTGCAATGTGGAGATATTACTGTTTGTGCATTTACAATATTCATTGATTTTTGCCATTGAAAAACATGTTTTTCATATACCAGAAATGTTTGAAGCTACTGACTGAATGAAAGGAGCTGGCATCTCACTCTCTTTGAATCTTCTTTATCATGCTAGGATTAGCAGGAAAAAGCAAAAAATTTCAGAATTGCACCTTGCAATGTGGAGATATTACTGTTTGTGCATTTACAATATTCATTGATTTTTGCCATTGAAAAACATGTTTTTCATATACCAGAAATGTTTGAAGCTACTGACTGAATGAAAGGAGCTGGCATCTCACTCTCTTTGAATCTTCTTTATCATGCTAGGATTAGCAGGAAAAAGCTAAAAATTTCAGAATTGCACCTTGCAATGTGGAGATATTACTGTTTGTGCATTTACAATATTCATTGATTTTTGCCATTGAAAAACATGTTTTTCATATACCAGAAATGTTTGAAGCTACTGACTGAATGAAAGGAGCTGGCATCTCACTCTCTTTGAATCTTCTTTATCATGCTAGGATTAACAGGAAAAAGCTAAAAATTTCAGAATTGCACCGTGCAATGTGGAGATATTACTGTTTGTGCATTTACAATATTCATTGATTTTTGCCATTGAAAAACATGTTTTTCATATACCAGAAATGTTTGAAGCTACTGACTGAATGAAAGGAGCTGGCATCTCACTCTCTTTGAATCTTCTTTATCATGCTAGGATTAGCAGGAAAAAGCAAAAAATTTCAGAATTGCACCTTGCAATGTGGAGATATTACTGTTTGTGCATTTACAATATTCATTGATTTTTGCCATTGAAAAACATGTTTTTCATATACCAGAAATGTTTGAAGCTACTGACTGAAAGAAAGGAGCTGGCATCTCACTCTCTTTGAATCTTCTTTATCATGCTAGGATTAGCAGGAAAAAGCTAAAAATTTCAGAATTGCACCTTGCAATGTGGAGATATTACTGTTTGTGCATTTACAATATTCATTGATTTTTGCCATTGAAAAACATGTTTTTCATATACCAGAAATGTTTGAAGCTACTGACTGAATGAAAGGAGCTGGCATCTCACTCTCTTTGAATCTTCTTTATCATGCTAGGATTAGCAGGAAAAAGCAAAAAATTTCAGAATTGCACCTTGCAATGTGGAGATATTACTGTTTGTGCATTTACAATATTCATTGATTTTTGCCATTGAAAAACATGTTTTTCATATACCAGAAATGTTTGAAGCTACTGACTGAATGAAAGGAGCTGGCATCTCACTCTCTTTGAATCTTCTTTATCATGCTAGGATTAGCAGGAAAAAGCTAAAAATTTCAGAATTGCACCTTGCAATGTGGAGATATTACTGTTTGTGCATTTACAATATTCATTGATTTTTGCCATTGAAAAACATGTTTTTCATATACCAGAAATGTTTGAAGCTACTGACTGAATGAAAGGAGCTGGCATCTCACTCTCTTTGAATCTTCTTTATCATGCTAGGATTAGCAGGAAAAAGCAAAAAATTTCAGAATTGCACCGTGCAATGTGGAGATATTACTGTTTGTGCATTTACAATATTCATTGATTTTTGCCATTGAAAAACATGTTTTTCATATACCAGAAATGTTTGAAGCTACTGACTGAATGAAAGGAGCTGGCATCTCACTCTCTTTGAATCTTCTTTATCATGCTAGGATTAGCAGGAAAAAGCAAAAAATTTCAGAATTGCACCTTGCAATGTGGAGATATTACTGTTTGTGCATTTACAATATTCATTGATTTTTGCCATTGAAAAACATGTTTTTCATATACCAGAAATGTTTGAAGCTACTGACTGAATGAAAGGAGCTGGCATCTCACTCTCTTTGAATCTTCTTTATCATGCTAGGATTAACAGGAAAAAGCAAAAAATTTCAGAATTGCACCGTGCAATGTGGAGATATTACTGTTTGTGCATTTACAATATTCATTGATTTTTGCCATTGAAAAACATGTTTTTCATATACCAGAAATGTTTGAAGCTACTGACTGAATGAAAGGAGCTGGCATCTCACTCTCTTTGAATCTTCTTTATCATGCTAGGATTAGCAGGAAAAAGCAAAAAATTTCAGAATTGCACCTTGCAATGTGGAGATATTACTGTTTGTGCATTTACAATATTCATTGATTTTTGCCATTGAAAAACATGTTTTTCATATACCAGAAATGTTTGAAGCTACTGACTGAATGAAAGGAGCTGGCATCTCACTCTCTTTGAATCTTCTTTATCATGCTAGGATTAGCAGGAAAAAGCAAAAAATTTCAGAATTGCACCGTGCAATGTGGAGATATTACTGTTTGTGCATTTACAATATTCATTGATTTTTGCCATTGAAAAACGTCCAGAAATGTTTGAAGCTACTGACTGAATGAAAGGAGCTGGCATCTCACTCTCTTTGAATCTTCTTTATCATGCTAGGATTAACAGGAAAAAGCAAAAAATTTCAGAATTGCACCGTGCAATGTGGAGATATTACTGTTTGTGCATTTACAATATTCATTGATTTTTGCCATTGAAAAACATGTTTTTCATATACCAGAAATGTTTGAAGCTACTGACTGAATGAAAGGAGCTGGCATCTCACTCTCTTTGAATCTTCTTTATCATGCTAGGATTAGCAGGAAAAAGCAAAAAATTTCAGAATTGCACCGTGCAATGTGGAGATATTACTGTTTGTGCATTTACAATATTCATTGATTTTTGCCATTGAAAAACGTCCAGAAATGTTTGAAGCTACTGACTGAATGAAAGGAGCTGGCATCTCACTCTCTTTGAATCTTCTTTATCATGCTAGGATTAACAGGAAAAAGCAAAAAATTTCAGAATTGCACCGTGCAATGTGGAGATATTACTGTTTGTGCATTTACAATATTCATTGATTTTTGCCATTGAAAAACATGTTTTTCATATACCAGAAATGTTTGAAGCTACTGACTGAATGAAAGGAGCTGGCATCTCACTCTCTTTGAATCTTCTTTATCATGCTAGGATTAACAGGAAAAAGCAAAAAATTTCAGAATTGCACCTTGCAATGTGGAGATATTACTGTTTGTGCATTTACAATATTCATTGATTTTTGCCATTGAAAAACATGTTTTTCATATACCAGAAATGTTTGAAGCTACTGACTGAATGAAAGGAGCTGGCATCTCACTCTCTTTGAATCTTCTTTATCATGCTAGGATTAACAGGAAAAAGCAAAAAATTTCAGAATTGCACCGTGCAATGTGGAGATATTACTGTTTGTGCATTTACAATATTCATTGATTTTTGCCATTGAAAAACATGTTTTTCATATACCAGAAATGTTTGAAGCTACTGACTGAATGAAAGGAGCTGGCATCTCACTCTCTTTGAATCTTCTTTATCATGCTAGGATTAGCAGGAAAAAGCTAAAAATTTCAGAAATGCACCGTGCAATGTGGAGATATTACTGTTTGTGCATTTACAATATTCATTGATTTTTGCCATTGAAAAACATGTTTTTCATATACCAGAAATGTTTGAAGCTACTGACTGAATGAAAGGAGCTGGCATCTCACTCTCTTTGAATCTTCTTTATCATGCTAGGATTAGCAGGAAAAAGCAAAAAATTTCAGAATTGCACCGTGCAATGTGGAGATATTACTGTTTGTGCATTTACAATATTCATTGATTTTTGCCATTGAAAAACGTCCAGAAATGTTTGAAGCTACTGACTGAATGAAAGGAGCTGGCATCTCACTCTCTTTGAATCTTCTTTATCATGCTAGGATTAACAGGAAAAAGCAAAAAATTTCAGAATTGCACCGTGCAATGTGGAGATATTACTGTTTGTGCATTTACAATATTCATTGATTTTTGCCATTGAAAAACATGTTTTTCATATACCAGAAATGTTTGAAGCTACTGACTGAATGAAAGGAGCTGGCATCTCACTCTCTTTGAATCTTCTTTATCATGCTAGGATTAACAGGAAAAAGCAAAAAATTTCAGAATTGCACCTTGCAATGTGGAGATATTACTGTTTGTGCATTTACAATATTCATTGATTTTTGCCATTGAAAAACATGTTTTTCATATACCAGAAATGTTTGAAGCTACTGACTGAATGAAAGGAGCTGGCATCTCACTCTCTTTGAATCTTCTTTATCATGCTAGGATTAACAGGAAAAAGCTAAAAATTTCAGAATTGCACCGTGCAATGTGGAGATATTACTGTTTGTGCATTTACAATATTCATTGATTTTTGCCATTGAAAAACATGTTTTTCATATACCAGAAATGTTTGAAGCTACTGACTGAATGAAAGGAGCTGGCATCTCACTCTCTTTGAATCTTCTTTATCATGCTAGGATTAACAGGAAAAAGCTAAAAATTTCAGAATTGCACCTTGCAATGTGGAGATATTACTGTTTGTGCATTTACAATATTCATTGATTTTTGCCATTGAAAAACATGTTTTTCATATACCAGAAATGTTTGAAGCTACTGACTGAATGAAAGGAGCTGGCATCTCACTCTCTTTGAATCTTCTTTATCATGCTAGGATTAACAGGAAAAAGCTAAAAATTTCAGAATTGCACCGTGCAATGTGGAGATATTACTGTTTGTGCATTTACAATATTCATTGATTTTTGCCATTGAAAAACATGTTTTTCATATACCAGAAATGTTTGAAGCTACTGACTGAATGAAAGGAGCTGGCATCTCACTCTCTTTGAATCTTCTTTATCATGCTAGGATTAACAGGAAAAAGCTAAAAATTTCAGAATTGCACCGTGCAATGTGGAGATATTACTGTTTGTGCATTTACAATATTCATTGATTTTTGCCATTGAAAAACATCCAGAAATGTTTGAAGCTACTGACTGAATGAAAGGAGCTGGCATCTCACTCTCTTTGAATCTTCTTTATCATGCTAGGATTAACAGGAAAAAGCAAAAAATTTCAGAATTGCACCTTGCAATGTGGAGATATTACTGTTTGTGCATTTACAATATTCATTGATTTTTGCCATTGAAAAACATGTTTTTCATATACCAGAAATGTTTGAAGCTACTGACTGAATGAAAGGAGCTGGCATCTCACTCTCTTTGAATCTTCTTTATCATGCTAGGATTAACAGGAAAAAGCAAAAAATTTCAGAATTGCACCGTGCAATGTGGAGATATTACTGTTTGTGCATTTACAATATTCATTGATTTTTGCCATTGAAAAACATGTTTTTCATATACCAGAAATGTTTGAAGCTACTGACTGAATGAAAGGAGCTGGCATCTCACTCTCTTTGAATCTTCTTTATCATGCTAGGATTAACAGGAAAAAGCAAAAAATTTCAGAATTGCACCGTGCAATGTGGAGATATTACTGTTTGTGCATTTACAATATTCATTGATTTTTGCCATTGAAAAACATGTTTTTCATATACCAGAAATGTTTGAAGCTACTGACTGAATGAAAGGAGCTGGCATCTCACTCTCTTTGAATCTTCTTTATCATGCTAGGATTAACAGGAAAAAGCTAAAAATTTCAGAATTGCACCTTGCAATGTGGAGATATTACTGTTTGTGCATTTACAATATTCATTGATTTTTGCCATTGAAAAACATGTTTTTCATATACCAGAAATGTTTGAAGCTACTGACTGAATGAAAGGAGCTGGCATCTCACTCTCTTTGAATCTTCTTTATCATGCTAGGATTAACAGGAAAAAGCTAAAAATTTCAGAATTGCACCGTGCAATGTGGAGATATTACTGTTTGTGCATTTACAATATTCATTGATTTTTGCCATTGAAAAACATGTTTTTCATATACCAGAAATGTTTGAAGCTATTGACTGAATGAAAGGAGCTGGCATCTCACTCTCTTTGAATCTTCTTTATCATGCTAGGATTAACAGGAAAAAGCAAAAAATTTCAGAATTGCACCGTGCAATGTGGAGATATTACTGTTTGTGCATTTACAATATTCATTGATTTTTGCCATTGAAAAACGTCCAGAAATGTTTGAAGCTACTGACTGAATGAAAGGAGCTGGCATCTCACTCTCTTTGAATCTTCTTTATCATGCTAGGATTAACAGGAAAAAGCAAAAAATTTCAGAATTGCACCTTGCAATGTGGAGATATTACTGTTTGTGCATTTACAATATTCATTGATTTTTGCCATTGAAAAACATGTTTTTCATATACCAGAAATGTTTGAAGCTACTGACTGAATGAAAGGAGCTGGCATCTCACTCTCTTTGAATCTTCTTTATCATGCTAGGATTAACAGGAAAAAGCAAAAAATTTCAGAATTGCACCGTGCAATGTGGAGATATTACTGTTTGTGCATTTACAATATTCATTGATTTTTGCCATTGAAAAACGTCCAGAAATGTTTGAAGCTACTGACTGAATGAAAGGAGCTGGCATCTCACTCTCTTTGAATCTTCTTTATCATGTTAGGATTAGCAGGAAAAAGCAAAAAATTTCAGAATTGCACCGTGCAATGTGGAGATATTACTGTTTGTGCATTTACAATATTCATTGATTTTTGCCATTGAAAAACATGTTTTTCATATACCAGAAATGTTTGAAGCTACTGACTGAATGAAAGGAGCTGGCATCTCACTCTCTTTGAATCTTCTTTATCATGCTAGGATTAACAGGAAAAAGCAAAAAATTTCAGAATTGCACCTTGCAATGTGGAGATATTACTGTTTGTGCATTTACAATATTCATTGATTTTTGCCATTGAAAAACATGTTTTTCATATACCAGAAATGTTTGAAGCTACTGACTGAATGAAAGGAGCTGGCATCTCACTCTCTTTGAATCTTCTTTATCATGCTAGGATTAGCAGGAAAAAGCAAAAAATTTCAGAATTGCACCTTGCAATGTGGAGATATTACTGTTTGTGCATTTACAATATTCATTGATTTTTGCCATTGAAAAACATGTTTTTCATATACCAGAAATGTTTGAAGCTACTGACTGAATGAAAGGAGCTGGCATCTCACTCTCTTTGAATCTTCTTTATCATGCTAGGATTAACAGGAAAAAGCTAAAAATTTCAGAATTGCACCGTGCAATGTGGAGATATTACTGTTTGTGCATTTACAATATTCATTGATTTTTGCCATTGAAAAACGTCCAGAAATGTTTGAAGCTACTGACTGAATGAAAGGAGCTGGCATCTCACTCTCTTTGAATCTTCTTTATCATGCTAGGATTAACAGGAAAAAGCAAAAAATTTCAGAATTGCACCGTGCAATGTGGAGATATTACTGTTTGTGCATTTACAATATTCATTGATTTTTGCCATTGAAAAACATGTTTTTCATATACCAGAAATGTTTGAAGCTACTGACTGAATGAAAGGAGCTGGCATCTCACTCTCTTTGAATCTTCTTTATCATGCTAGGATTAACAGGAAAAAGCTAAAAATTTCAGAATTGCACCGTGCAATGTGGAGATATTACTGTTTGTGCATTTACAATATTCATTGATTTTTGCCATTGAAAAACGTCCAGAAATGTTTGAAGCTACTGACTGAATGAAAGGAGCTGGCATCTCACTCTCTTTGAATCTTCTTTATCATGCTAGGATTAACAGGAAAAAGCAAAAAATTTCAGAATTGCACCTTGCAATGTGGAGATATTACTGTTTGTGCATTTACAATATTCATTGATTTTTGCCATTGAAAAACATGTTTTTCATATACCAGAAATGTTTGAAGCTACTGACTGAATGAAAGGAGCTGGCATCTCACTCTCTTTGAATCTTCTTTATCATGCTAGGATTAACAGGAAAAAGCAAAAAATTTCAGAATTGCACCGTGCAATGTGGAGATATTACTGTTTGTGCATTTACAATATTCATTGATTTTTGCCATTGAAAAACATGTTTTTCATATACCAGAAATGTTTGAAGCTACTGACTGAATGAAAGGAGCTGGCATCTCACTCTCTTTGAATCTTCTTTATCATGCTAGGATTAACAGGAAAAAGCAAAAAATTTCAGAATTGCACCGTGCAATGTGGAGATATTACTGTTTGTGCATTTACAATATTCATTGATTTTTGCCATTGAAAAACATGTTTTTCATATACCAGAAATGTTTGAAGCTACTGACTGAATGAAAGGAGCTGGCATCTCACTCTCTTTGAATCTTCTTTATCATGCTAGGATTAACAGGAAAAAGCTAAAAATTTCAGAATTGCACCTTGCAATGTGGAGATATTACTGTTTGTGCATTTACAATATTCATTGATTTTTGCCATTGAAAAACATGTTTTTCATATACCAGAAATGTTTGAAGCTACTGACTGAATGAAAGGAGCTGGCATCTCACTCTCTTTGAATCTTCTTTATCATGCTAGGATTAACAGGAAAAAGCTAAAAATTTCAGAATTGCACCGTGCAATGTGGAGATATTACTGTTTGTGCATGTACAATATTCATTGATTTTTGCCATTGAAAAACATGTTTTTCATATACCAGAAATGTTTGAAGCTACTGACTGAATGAAAGGAGCTGGCATCTCACTCTCTTTGAATCTTCTTTATCATGCTAGGATTAACAGGAAAAAGCTAAAAATTTCAGAATTGCACCGTGCAATGTGGAGATATTACTGTTTGTGCATTTACAATATTCATTGATTTTTGCCATTGAAAAACGTCCAGAAATGTTTGAAGCTACTGACTGAATGAAAGGAGCTGGCATCTCACTCTCTTTGAATCTTCTTTATCATGCTAGGATTAACAGGAAAAAGCAAAAAATTTCAGAATTGCACCTTGCAATGTGGAGATATTACTGTTTGTGCATTTACAATATTCATTGATTTTTGCCATTGAAAAACATGTTTTTCATATACCAGAAATGTTTGAAGCTACTGACTGAATGAAAGGAGCTGGCATCTCACTCTCTTTGAATCTTCTTTATCATGCTAGGATTAACAGGAAAAAGCAAAAAATTTCAGAATTGCACCGTGCAATGTGGAGATATTACTGTTTGTGCATTTACAATATTCATTGATTTTTGCCATTGAAAAACGTCCAGAAATGTTTGAAGCTACTGACTGAATGAAAGGAGCTGGCATCTCACTCTCTTTGAATCTTCTTTATCATGCTAGGATTAGCAGGAAAAAGCAAAAAATTTCAGAATTGCACCGTGCAATGTGGAGATATTACTGTTTGTGCATTTACAATATTCATTGATTTTTGCCATTGAAAAACATGTTTTTCATATACCAGAAATGTTTGAAGCTACTGACTGAATGAAAGGAGCTGGCATCTCACTCTCTTTGAATCTTCTTTATCATGCTAGGATTAACAGGAAAAAGCAAAAAATTTCAGAATTGCACCTTGCAATGTGGAGATATTACTGTTTGTGCATTTACAATATTCATTGATTTTTGCCATTGAAAAACATGTTTTTCATATACCAGAAATGTTTGAAGCTACTGACTGAATGAAAGGAGCTGGCATCTCACTCTCTTTGAATCTTCTTTATCATGCTAGGATTAGCAGGAAAAAGCAAAAAATTTCAGAATTGCACCTTGCAATGTGGAGATATTACTGTTTGTGCATTTACAATATTCATTGATTTTTGCCATTGAAAAACATGTTTTTCATATACCAGAAATGTTTGAAGCTACTGACTGAATGAAAGGAGCTGGCATCTCACTCTCTTTGAATCTTCTTTATCATGCTAGGATTAACAGGAAAAAGCTAAAAATTTCAGAATTGCACCGTGCAATGTGGAGATATTACTGTTTGTGCATTTACAATATTCATTGATTTTTGCCATTGAAAAACGTCCAGAAATGTTTGAAGCTACTGACTGAATGAAAGGAGCTGGCATCTCACTCTCTTTGAATCTTCTTTATCATGCTAGGATTAACAGGAAAAAGCAAAAAATTTCAGAATTGCACCGTGCAATGTGGAGATATTACTGTTTGTGCATTTACAATATTCATTGATTTTTGCCATTGAAAAACATGTTTTTCATATACCAGAAATGTTTGAAGCTACTGACTGAATGAAAGGAGCTGGCATCTCACTCTCTTTGAATCTTCTTTATCATGCTAGGATTAACAGGAAAAAGCAAAAAATTTCAGAATTGCACCGTGCAATGTGGAGATATTACTGTTTGTGCATTTACAATATTCATTGATTTTTGCCATTGAAAAACATGTTTTTCATATACCAGAAATGTTTGAAGCTACTGACTGAATGAAAGGAGCTGGCATCTCACTCTCTTTGAATCTTCTTTATCATGCTAGGATTAGCAGGAAAAAGCAAAAAATTTCAGAATTGCACCGTGCAATGTGGAGATATTACTGTTTGTGCATTTACAATATTCATTGATTTTTGCCATTGAAAAACATGTTTTTCATATACCAGAAATGTTTGAAGCTACTGACTGAATGAAAGGAGCTGGCATCTCACTCTCTTTGAATCTTCTTTATCATGCTAGGATTAGCAGGAAAAAGCAAAAAATTTCAGAATTGCACCGTGCAATGTGGAGATATTACTGTTTGTGCATTTACAATATTCATTGATTTTTGCCATTGAAAAACGTCCAGAAATGTTTGAAGCTACTGACTGAATGAAAGGAGCTGGCATCTCACTCTCTTTGAATCTTCTTTATCATGCTAGGATTAACAGGAAAAAGCTAAAAATTTCAGAATTGCACCGTGCAATGTGGAGATATTACTGTTTGTGCATTTACAATATTCATTGATTTTTGCCATTGAAAAACATGTTTTTCATATACCAGAAATGTTTGAAGCTACTGACTGAATGAAAGGAGCTGGCATCTCACTCTCTTTGAATCTTCTTTATCATGCTAGGATTAGCAGGAAAAAGCAAAAAATTTCAGAATTGCACCTTGCAATGTGGAGATATTACTGTTTGTGCATTTACAATATTCATTGATTTTTGCCATTGAAAAACATGTTTTTCATATACCAGAAATGTTTGAAGCTACTGACTGAATGAAAGGAGCTGGCATCTCACTCTCTTTGAATCTTCTTTATCATGCTAGGATTAACAGGAAAAAGCTAAAAATTTCAGAATTGCACCGTGCAATGTGGAGATATTACTGTTTGTGCATTTACAATATTCATTGATTTTTGCCATTGAAAAACATGTTTTTCATATACCAGAAATGTTTGAAGCTACTGACTGAATGAAAGGAGCTGGCATCTCACTCTCTTTGAATCTTCTTTATCATGCTAGGATTAGCAGGAAAAAGCAAAAAATTTCAGAATTGCACCGTGCAATGTGGAGATATTACTGTTTGTGCATTTACAATATTCATTGATTTTTGCCATTGAAAAACATGTTTTTCATATACCAGAAATGTTTGAAGCTACTGACTGAATGAAAGGAGCTGGCATCTCACTCTCTTTGAATCTTCTTTATCATGCTAGGATTAACAGGAAAAAGCTAAAAATTTCAGAATTGCACCGTGCAATGTGGAGATATTACTGTTTGTGCATTTACAATATTCATTGATTTTTGCCATTGAAAAACATGTTTTTCATATACCAGAAATGTTTGAAGCTACTGACTGAATGAAAGGAGCTGGCATCTCACTCTCTTTGAATCTTCTTTATCATTCTAGGATTAGCAGGAAAAAGCAAAAAATTTCAGAATTGCACCGTGCAATGTGGAGATATTACTGTTTGTGCATTTACAATATTCATTGATTTTTGCCATTGAAAAACATGTTTTTCATATACCAGAAATGTTTGAAGCTACTGACTGAATGAAAGGAGCTGGCATCTCACTCTCTTTGAATCTTCTTTATCATGCTAGGATTAACAGGAAAAAGCTAAAAATTTCAGAATTGCACCTTGCAATGTGGAGATATTACTGTTTGTGCATTTACAATATTCATTGATTTTTGCCATTGAAAAACATGTTTTTCATATACCAGAAATGTTTGAAGCTACTGACTGAATGAAAGGAGCTGGCATCTCACTCTCTTTGAATCTTCTTTATCATGCTAGGATTAACAGGAAAAAGCAAAAAATTTCAGAATTGCACCGTGCAATGTGGAGATATTACTGTTTGTGCATTTACAATATTCATTGATTTTTGCCATTGAAAAACGTCCAGAAATGTTTGAAGCTACTGACTGAATGAAAGGAGCTGGCATCTCACTCTCTTTGAATCTTCTTTATCATGCTAGGATTAGCAGGAAAAAGCTAAAAATTTCAGAATTGCACCTTGCAATGTGGAGATATTACTGTTTGTGCATTTACAATATTCATTGATTTTTGCCATTGAAAAACATGTATTTCATATACCAGAAATGTTTGAAGCTACTGACTGAATGAAAGGAGCTGGCATCTCACTCTCTTTGAATCTTCTTTATCATGCTAGGATTAACAGGAAAAAGCTAAAAATTTCAGAATTGCACCGTGCAATGTGGAGATATTACTGTTTGTGCATTTACAATATTCATTGATTTTTGCCATTGAAAAACATGTTTTTCATATACCAGAAATGTTTGAAGCTACTGACTGAATGAAAGGAGCTGGCATCTCACTCTCTTTGAATCTTCTTTATCATGCTAGGATTAGCAGGAAAAAGCAAAAAATTTCAGAATTGCACCGTGCAATGTGGAGATATTACTGTTTGTGCATTTACAATATTCATTGATTTTTGCCATTGAAAAACATGTTTTTCATATACCAGAAATGTTTGAAGCTACTGACTGAATGAAAGGAGCTGGCATCTCACTCTCTTTGAATCTTCTTTATCATGCTAGGATTAACAGGAAAAAGCAAAAAATTTCAGAATTGCACCGTGCAATGTGGAGATGTTTCATATACCAGAAATGTTTGAAGCTACTGACTGAATGAAAGGAGCTGGCATCTCACTCTCTTTGAATCTTCTTTATCATGCTAGGATTAACAGGAAAAAGCTAAAAAGTCCAGAAATGTTTGAAGCTACTGACTAAAAAGGAGCTGGCATCTCACTCTCTTTGAATCTTCTTTATCATGCTAGGATTAACAGGAAAAAGCTAAAAATTTCAGAATTGCACCGTGCAATGTGGAGATATTACTGTTTGTGCATTTACAATATTCATTGATTTTTGCCATTGAAAAACATGTTTTTCATATACCAGAAATGTTTGAAGCTACTGACTGAATGAAAGGAGCTGGCATCTCACTCTCTTTGAATCTTCTTTATCATGCTAGGATTAGCAGGAAAAAGCAAAAAATTTCAGAATTGCACCTTGCAATGTGGAGATATTACTGTTTGTGCATTTACAATATTCATTGATTTTTGCCATTGAAAAACATGTTTTTCATATACCAGAAATGTTTGAAGCTACTGACTGAATGAAAGGAGCTGGCATCTCACTCTCTTTGAATCTTCTTTATCATGCTAGGATTAACAGGAAAAAGCTAAAAATTTCAGAATTGCACCGTGCAATGTGGAGATATTACTGTTTGTGCATTTACAATATTCATTGATTTTTGCCATTGAAAAACATGTTTTTCATATACCAGAAATGTTTGAAGCTACTGACTGAATGAAAGGAGCTGGCATC